>NW_027665579.1:0-162500 GCF_963924005.1 Protomyctophum bolini
TAGGTAGTTATCAAGCTCCTCTTCAGCATTCCATCTCCCAGGGGTCTAGCGCATTGTAACAGGGATGGACTCCCACGGTCTGGCTGATACCGACAATAAACCTCTCTGACCTACTTATATACAGTAGTAGGCTACACACCACATACCGTACGCATTTTATTTGATGAGCTTAACTGTGTGTGTGTGTGTGTGTGTGCGTGTGCGTGCCTGTGTGTGTTTTCAGGACTTTGTGGACAGGAAACTGGTGGTGAACGTACGTTGTGGGGAGTGTGGGACAGGAAGAGGCGGAGGGATGGGCTGTCTGAAGGAGGTGTCAATCACTGCACTCCGTACCACAGTTACCATCACAGACACTGGTGAGTGACTGGAGTGGTGAACATGTGTGTTTGCGTGCGTGCGTGCGTCCGTGCGTGTGTGAGAGAGAGGTTTACAGTGAACTTACTTGTACACTTGGATCTGTTCTTTAAGGTTCACTTACACTTTGTTATTTCTTAGTAAGAAAGCACAACATGTACATTAGGTTATCTTACGTTACGTGATGTAATGTTACGCTGGGTTGCGTTACGCTACGATACATTACATCGCTGTTGTTTTTTTCACTCATCACTCTGCAGCCTGGCTTCGCAAGCAAGGTAACATTCATTCACGCCTTTTGGCCGCGACCCACAAATGGGTCCCGCCCCACAATGTTCTGCCCTGACATTGAGAGGTCGGGGTTCAATCCCCGGCTATGTTATACCAAAGACTATAAACATGGTACCCAATGCTTGGCTTCTGACAATATGGGCCACATGGCTCAGGAACCATTGATTCCCTGGGATACTTTCAAGCTTTATCTATGGCAACTGCTGTTTACAGTTGTTTTACCCTGGGGTTGAAGCACTAGCAGTGCTCTGGGATCTGCTGTCATTGCATTCCATGTATTGACTGTGCTGATTGACATCCTGTGTTCAAGGTGCGTGGATTGTGTGGCACACTGACCTGGAATCAGCACGACGACTTCACCACCCCAGAGGGAGATGTGGAGAGCAGCGTGTCATCCTTTGCTGCCAAGTTCACCACAGGACACTGTAGTTAACCAGGAGGACCACCTCCAGACACTTGCACCACCTACACCCAGCAGAGACACCATGCAGACAGCGTGTGCTCCATCATTCATAGTCCTGTCTTCCAGGTTTGTTGTGTGTGTGTGTGTGTGTGTGTGTGTGTGTGTGTGTGTGTGTGTGTGTGTGTGTGTGTGTGTGTGTGTGTGTGTGTGTGTGTTTTTTCTATGTCATCAATACTTTCTATCTCTCATTCTCTGCCTGATCTTCCTAATAATCTTCCCTGAATCCTCTCCTCTAATGTCTGGTCTAGGCCTGTCATGATGTGGTGGAGAGGGAGCCCTACCTTCGTCTGTGTCTGTCTGAGGTGTGTGGCTGTGCCCCCCAGAAGGCCTGCCACTGCACCGTCCTCACAGCCTATGCACGACACTGTGCCCAAGAGGGGGTCCCCGTTCACTGGCGCAACAACACTTTCTGCCGTAAGTGGATGGGCTGTTGGTTTAGTGGTTTATTATTATGGTTCCGACCAAGACATAATGCTTCAGTTTGTGTTTAAATGACCCATCATGTGGCTAAAATGTTGTTTGTATCACCATTTTGACCTGAGATCAGATTCTAAAAATGTCTTCTACATCCTGACAGTTTTCTGAAAAAGCTATGTTTCTGTGTCAATCGTTCTTCGATTTTTCATAGCCACCAAGTGGTGCACTACGAGCTTCTAGGTCTGCTATTTTTCAATAGCTAAAGCATAACATAATGCTAACACCAAAAGGGGTTCCCACCCAAAATGGGTTAAGAAAGGGATTTTGGTCAAAGTTTGGTCAAATCTTTCATTGAAAGAATTGCAGGAACTCTTGGATCACTGCACTGTGTGCATATCATTCCAGTCCCATCAGAAATCTTTTTAGACCACTGTAACACAAACCTCTTGTAGATTAAATACAAAATATAACCTGTAAGTATACTGTACTGCAAGTCAGCTAATTGAGTTGTGATGTGTCTTTGTATAGGTGTGAAGGAGCCATGGGGTTCGTGGTCAGCGTGCTCTGTGACGTGTGGAGGAGGTTATAGGAATCGAACCCGCGGGCCGCTCCGAATCCACGGCACCCTCAGAAATTCAGCGCCTGTAACCTAAAGCCATGTGGTAGGAGTTACTAAAGATGTCTACTGTACCGCTGAGTGATTTTACATGTATTTATGTTACAGGATTCTAGCTACCGTAGCTAAGAGCTATGTACTCCAGCATAGAATGGGTGGGCACTGGTTTTAACGTTTAACTTTGAAACACTTATTTACTTTATTTACTGGACTCTCGACGAGGAGTCCTTTCTAGCCCCCCTTCTTTTTTTCCCCAGACGAAATAGCAGATCTACATGCTCACAGCGTGTCATGTTGGGATGTGTGACTCGTGAGCGCTCACATCTGCTATTTTTAGCAGAATCTTTTTCCCCAGCATATGGGAATGCCTGCGTTCACGTATAGTTGGTGGATTATGACTGATGTAATAGGATTTTGAAGATGAGAATACTACACTGCCTTGGAAACATAGGAAGCAAGGCTTCCACCTGTTGGTTGTCTGTCAGATGACCTATTCTTACATAAGACCCATGTCCACTGACCACACCTCCAATGTATTCTCTGCTCTGTCATTGTGTATAAGAGAGAGAGATGTAAAGAGCTCGGGAGGCTTGCATTCGTGCTTCCTCCCTGGGCTCGGTACAGACCAGTCTTTGTAATAAAGTGACATTGTTTCAGTCCACTCTCTACCTTGATTATTTCTTAAAGACTCTGATGTGAGTTCTAAATAATGGACCACACTGAGTAATGGATGAAGTTTATGCATTACATCACTGCTTGTTGTTTTTCCAGCAGGTTGTGGTCGTTCACTGACGTCTGTCTGTCTGTCTGTCTGTCTGTGTTGTGTGTGCTCCTCTAGGTGACTCCAGGAGGTGTCCCCCAGGGCAGCAGTGGACACAGTGTGTGAAGGGACCCGTGTCCTGCTCTGACATCTCCATGGACCTCGGCAGGAACTGCACCCCAGGCTGCCAGTGTCCACATGGGAGCGTCCTGCAGGTTGGTGGACAGACATGCAGAGCACTGCTTCTCAAACCTTTTTTCATTTCAAGGGCCCTCAGTTTGGTATGCGTTTTAATTAAGCCATGGTCAGACTGATATCACTGCGTGTTCGTAGAAACAAACACGCGCGCGATAATGACACGCGACTGCATGCGCCCATGTAAAGACGCTTGCGTGGTCGACCCTCAACTTCTCCGTGCGTACAGGGGAAAAGAAAACGCAGGTCTCCTTGAAAATGAATTACTATAGGCGTGTTAATCAATCATTTTGCTGGAGACCCCACTGTGGAAATACAATGATTCAACCACAAGGGGCCACTGTTCACCTGCTGAGCTTGATTCGATCTACAATCACACATGCACAGTTTGCACACACACGCGCACGCGTGTGCTCACGCACTAACCTTTCATGTCTTTCATGTGCGCAGCATGGTGTGTGTGTATTGGAATCGGAGTGTCTGTGCCACGTGGATGGGCAGCAGTATCAGCCTGGATCCACAGTCACCATAGACTGCAACAACTGGTAATTAAAACGAATTAATTAATACTGTACTGCTGTACTTACCCACTGCTACTTTTAATCCCACCAGTACATCTTTTTTTTGCAGGCTTCGGTGTGTAGGCTAATCTGGATTATAAGCACATGAGTTTTTTATTAGTTTTTATTTAGCTGTATAAAGAGGGTTAGGGTTAGGGTTAGAAAAACAGAAGAAAAAAATCACATCATCATATACATCACATTCCGTGCTCAGCCAATAAAATCATCAACAATGTCATTCCGGCCTATCACAATTTGCGTCTTCACTTTTCTGTCCTCACAGATCATGATCATATTATGCAGGAGAAATGTATAAGCTAAGCCTATTTATTTATCATTATTTTCTCTAGCCCAAAGCTCTTGTGCATTGCATGCATGTGTGCTTGTGTAAACGGTAAACGTGATGATGTTTACAGTAGCCCCTGTCATTATTATTTACAGTACCTGTGAAGGAGGCAAGCTGACCAACTGTACTCAACTCAACTGTAACGGTAAGAGAAACGGATGCATCAACAACTGTCACAATGCTACTGCTATCCCTGTCACAATGTTCTACAAGGTGTATCTCACTAACTGACAGTGATATATTATTAATACTCTATCTCTGTTCTTCAACCCCTCCCCCCAACACCAGTGGAGGGACAGTGGTCACTGTGGACTCCTTGGGGTCAGTGTTCAGTGTCGTGCGGAACGGGTCTCCGGTCTCGGTACCGCTTCTGTCCCAACTCGGCTGCTCCAGGCCTGCCCTGCCCGGGGTCCCACCGCCAGGATCAGATCTGTGTGTCTGTCCCCTGTGACCGTGAGTGACACACACGCACACGCACACACGCACACACACTAGGCATGTGAATCTCGTCTCATCTCACGATTCGATACGCATCTCGATGCACTGCCAGCGATACGATACATTAGAGATACATGGAATCCCCTGGCGATACGATGCGATACGATTCTCCCTCTTCCCGATGCGATGCGATGCGATAACCATTTAGTTCAAATCAATGCGATACGATGCGATTCACCCCTCTACCGATACGATTTGATGGCGATTCATCACAATAGAAAGGATTTATATTAAAGCTCTATTAATTTCCCAAAACATGTAAAAATGCATTACATTTAAATTCAAAGCAATTTATTGTTTTACTGTAGGTTAGTATTATAGCTCTGCATCTCAAACAACCCAACTTATAGAATTCTGTAAGTAAACAAAGGGTCTGCTCTCTGCTGGTTATTGTGGAATTGTTAGATTACTAATAATCATAGGCTATAGTATAATTATTATATCTCAAAGGTCAATTTGAGGTTTTGAGTATAGAGGTTTCAAGAGATTAAAATGTAATAGCCTATCGTTCATCAATTAATGTTACCAACATATAAATAGAAAAGAAACAAATAAACAAAACAAAAATTACAGGTCACACTTGTAGTGCTGTCAAACAAGTCTATGTCTAGTTTAATCTGCAACAGTTTTATAATATAATTGCCTATATGGGGGTCCCTACTTGATCTCTCACTCTCAGCTAAGTGGTCCTTGGCTTGACCTGAAAAACATTGAAGACCCTGGCCTGCATGTATTATTAACGTTATAAATACATAGCAGATGTACAAGCTCACAACGCGTCTCATCCACGCCCCGCTGTGAGCTTGTGGATCTGCAATTTTAGGCGTGCGACACCGTCTTGCTGCAGAATATAAATAAGGCTTCTATCCCAGAGAACAGCAGGGGAAAGCTGGACAGTGGAAAGTTGCTGTGGCGTTGTTGTTGTTGTACACGTGTGTGCAGACTGCAGAAGCTTTCTTTAATTACAAATTGATAATGATCGCGACGCAGATTTGCGTCGGATAATCAGCAAGCACAGCTGTGGAGTGTGGCTCATTACCAGCAGTCCAGCACGCAGCGCTACAGTGAAAAGTCAACTGATCGACGGACAAAGCTACTCGGACAGCTATTTTATAAAGCTAAAGAGTAAAGGTGGTGCTTCTTGTTTAATGCGTGGGGCTCACTTCTGTTAGTCGCGGGTGCTATTATAGTCTGAGTCTGTCTGTTCTCAACGTGTCTCCTCTGCGGGAAGCACCCTCTGCACCGTCGTACGGTAGCTTCTGTTCACTGACTGTGGGCGCGTTCGGAAATACCACACCGGAGCACACTCTCCTATTAGTTTGCATTGCACAGTGGGCTCAGTGCGCTATTTCCGAACGCGCCCTGTGTCTGCGCTGCGACTCGCGAGAGGCCTTTTTTTTTTCTTCCTTTCTGATGGTACGTTGAATGCGCCTCGGAAACACAGGATAGGGTGAAATTTACCATGAAAAAACAGTGCAACCACGGATTTTACCGATACAAGCACTCCGCGAACGATCCATCGAGATTTCACCCGTCAATTCTACCGACACACAGTGAATGAACCGATTCACTCGCATCGCGCACGTCATAATCGATGTATCGATACGTATCGATTATTTTCCACATGCCTAACACACACACACACACACACACACACACACACACACACACCCACACACTGGTGCTCTCTCCCTCTGCTCACTCTGGAGTCTGGCTGTGTGAAATGAGTCTATTGGTCTGAGGTGAGTGAAGCTAACAGGCTTCAGCTATATATGGATAGGTAACTGGAGGTGTCAAAGTAAAAGTATGCCAAATTACAGGAAGTATCCAAACAAACAACAACATTTTATAAGACAATAAATAAAGAATAAACAGACTTCAAACTAAAGAAATTATTGCAGAACCAACTAAAGAAATGATTGCAGAACCAACTGTCACTGGCAGTTACAATATTTACTGTCTACTCTACTACATTGGTGTGGGCATATTTTGCCACTATATTTCCACTCACTCTAGAGCTGCATTGCATATACTGTAGCAAAAATAGAATGTCTTGAGCTTGTAGATCTGTTATTTTTTAATTGGAATTCTGATTGTGCTCATTTTGAATCCTGAAAAGTCACATTGTACTTTATTTCAAATGCATTTAATAATACTACTAACTTGACATAATACTACTAACTTGACATAAACAAGACAATACAAATGGGATTCATCTAACGGGATGAATCTAGAGTTGCAATACCCTAGAGTTGCAATACCCTCCTCCGACCTGCTTGTATTAAACGACATTAAACTCAACACTGCAGCTGTAGGGAAAGCTTGAATTATCCTCTTTAAATCTGCCAAGCATTTGTGACTGAATTTGACTTTGAATTGATTTGATTTAATTTTTTTAGGAGAGGAGACGCTGTCCATCTGCAGAAGGAAGAAACGCAGCTGAACACGAGGAGGAAAGAAAGGCCTTCAAACTGTTCAACACGATGGTGTCCAAACCAACAGGTGAGCCAACGCACGCACGCACGCACGGAATTAATTTTAGCTGCTCAGCTAAAATGGCCAGTTCTACAAGCTCACAACGTGTCAATGTAGATTGGCTAGTTGAACTATTCCTCCTAAAAGTAGACACCCTGCTGTGGCGTTGTTGTTGTTGTACACGTGTGTGCAGACTGCAGAAGCTTTCTTTAATTACAAATTGATAATGATCGCGACGCAGATTTGCGTCGGAAAATCAGCAAGCACAGCTTTGGAGTGTGGATCATTACCAGCAGTCCAACACGCAGCGCTACAGTGAAAAGTCATCTGATCGACGGACAAAGCTACTCGGACAGCTATTTTATAAAGCTAAAGAGTAAAGGTGGTGCTTCTCGTTTAATGCGTGGGGCTCACTTCTGTTAGTCGCGGGTGCTCTTTATAGTCTGAGTCTGTTTGTTGTCTCAATGTCAGACATGCAAAAGTGTAGCTTTTCGGCGAAAATCGCCGTTTTTATCCCAAATATAGGACCTGTGTGATTCATGCAAATCCGTTAAAAAAAATGTTTGGGGGGGGTGAGGGGGTCTGTGGGTGGGGGTGGAGCCCGAGCTCGCTGCCCGGAGAATTATCTGACGGACTACTCTCGTGAGTCACTAATGATTCTGAGCGATATTTCTGCTTGCATCTGGGCGGCATGATGTGCGCCGCCGCTGGTCGCTCCGCGGAAAAAAAACCTGTTTGTGTGGACTCGGCAGGAATTTGGAATTTGTGTGTGTGTGTGTGTGTGTGTGTGAGTAAATAAATAAAACGCTTGATACATACAACTGGTAGTCCTACATCCCCCCCCCCCGCCAGGGCTTATACTAAATGGATATATTAAAAACGAAAACATGCAGCTCAACTGTTGAATAAGGAGAGGATGTTACTCTACATGTCTTAAATTGACTAAGGCTAAAATAATGAAGTAAACTGACCCTGTTGACTAAACCATCCCAAAACATTTTATTTGTATTATAATTCATTATTTTGCCAGTGAATATAATTTTCTATTTTACATGATGTGAAGAGTTTAACTGTAAGGGATTTTGAGATGGGAGTGTGAGTGCTGGACCAGTTTCTTTCTTTAAATCACACCTGTGTGAAGTGACCCTTATCATCATACATCATCCATTCATTGTCATTTTTGTGACAATTAATGTGTAGGATTGTGTAGGACAAAAATAGCCGATATATGACAATTAATTCATTGTCAATGGCATTTAGGACACAAATCTACTGAATATAGGAGGGGCTAGTGCTCCTCGAGGGGCTAGTGCTCCTGTTGGAGTAAATTAATTGTTCTATGACTATCAGGACATGAATGTTAACATCTTGCTCAATACTGACTAGATTTGTACTGATTTAGTAAATAATCATCTGTCATTTTTGAGTGGTGCAGCCACTCAACCACACTATAGACAGCTACAGTATGTGTGTGTGGCTGTGTCCCTGTGTCTGTCCCTGGCTGGGTCCCTGTGTCCCTGGCGGTGTCCCTGTGTCACTGGGTCTGTTCCTGGCTGTGTGCCTGTGTCACTGGGTCTGTCCCTGGCTGTGTCACTGTGTCATTGGGTCTGTCCCTGGCTGTGTCACTGTGTCATTGGGTCTGTCCCTGGCTGTCCCTGTGTCACTAGGTCTGTCCCTGGCTGTCCCTGTGTCACTGGGTCTGTCCCTGGCTGTCCCTGGCTGTGTCCCTGGCTGTGTCCCTGTGTCACTGGGTCTGTCCCTGGCTGTGTCCCTGGCTGTGTCACTGGGTCTGTCCCTGGCTGTCCCTGTGTCACTGGGTCTGTCCCTCGCTGTCCCTTTGTCACTGGGTCTGTCCCTGGCTGTGTCCCTGTGTCACTGGGTCTGTCCCTGGCTGTCCCTGGCTGTGTCCCTGGCTGTGTCCCTGTGTCACTGGGTCTGTCCCTGGCTGTCCCTGTGTCACTGGGTCTGTCCCTGGCTGTCCCTGTGTCACTGGGTCTGTCCCTGGATGTGTCCCTGGCTGTGTCACTGGGTCTGTCCCTGGCTGTCCCTGTGTCACTGGGTCTGTCCCTGGCTGTCCCTGCGTCACTGGGTCTGTCCCTGGCTGTGTCCCTGGCTGTGTCCCTGTGTCACTGGGTCTGTCCCTGGCTGTCCCTGTGTCACTGGGTCTGTCCCTGGCTGTGTCCCTGTGTCACTGGGTCTGTCCCTGGCTGTCCCTGTGTCACTGGGTCTGTCCCTGGCTGTCCCTGTGTCACTGGGTCTGTCCCTGGCTGTGTCCCTGTGTCACCGGGTCTGTCCCTGGCTGTCCCTGGCTGTGTCCCTGTGTCACTGGGTCTGTCCCTGGCTGTCCCTGTGTCACTGGGTCTGTCCCTGGCTGTCCCTGTGTCACTGGGTCTGGCCCTGGATGTGTCCCTGGCTGTGTCACTGGGTCTGTCCCTGGCTGTCCCTGTGTCACTGGGTCTGTCCCTGGCTGTCCCTGTGTCACTGGGTCTGTCCCTGGCTGTGTCCGAGCACGAAACATAGCGTTATAGCATTTGTTCACCACCAAGTGTCACTGTTGCACAGCCTAACACACAGACACACAGGCCGGGAGGAGGGCTAGTACAGTACAGTGTAGTATATACTGTCCCCCATGACACGCCCCCCCCCAAAAGTGGGTTTAGTACCGATAAACGCTTAAAAGATTTGCGCCGCGGCTTTGCCCGCACACTCCTATTAGTTTGCATTACACAGTGGGCTCAGTGCGCTATTTTCGAACGCGCCCTGTGTGTGCCTGCGAGAGACCTTTTCTTTTCTTCCTTTTCTGATGGTACGTTGAATGCGCCTCGGAAACACAGGATAGGGTGAAATTTACCATTTTACCGATGCAAGCACTCCGCGAACGATGCTTTGAGATTTCACCCGTCAATTTTACCGATACACAGTGAATGAACCGATTCACTCGCATCGCGCACGTCATAATCGATGTATCGATACGTATCGATTATTTTCCACATGCCTACTAGCTACATGTTTTTGTTTAGGCATTTATTTCATATTTAAATGTCTTCTGTGGTCTCTAACATTACACCTAGCTACATGTTTAGGCATTTATTTCATATGTACGTACATGTCTTCTGTGGTCTCTAACATTACACCTAGCTACATGTTTGGGCATTTATTTCATATTTACATGTCTTCTGTGGTCTCTAACATTACACCTAGCTACATGTTTAGGCATTTATTTCATATTTACATGTCTTCTGTGGTCTAACATTGCACCTAGCGTTACATGTTTTTGTTTAGGCATTTATTTCATATTTAAATGTCTTCTGTGGTGTCTAACATTACACCTAGCTACATGTTTGGGCATTTATTTCATATTTACATATTTACATTTCAGCTCTGACACTTTAATTCAGACATGCTCTAGTATGTGAAGAGTCTGCCTGTGATATTAACTCATTTTGGGGAAAACATGAAAAAACGTTTTTCTCCTCTGGTGAAAAGCTGTAATTTGCACGATGGCAAACGGTGGATTTTTATGAAACAAATGTCACCAGATTTAACTGAGACGTTAAATCTTGTCACATTTGTTTCATAAAAATCCACCGTAGACATGTTGTTATGAGCTACTTTCTGTCAAGACATTCTGTGCAGGTGTTTCTTTTTCCAAATGTTGGAGTTTGGAAGCACGTAAGTAAGTCACTGAATGAATGGGGAGTCAATGGAGGGTATTGCAACTCTAGATTAATCACATTATTAAAACAATCTAGTGTTGCAAATTGAGGCTATATAAGCAGGCATAAATAACCCTGAAGTTATTTATATAAATTAATAATTTACATTTGGGGGATATCTTTCACAATAATGAATAAAACATGTTCTAGACATTCTAATGATCACAAAAAACATGTATTACAATTATTGTACCTACTTTTATTAGGGTAAAGGTCAAAAGTCTTAGGTTAAAATAAATTCAAAATCCAGACAGTCCAGACATTTTTTATTTGTGTGAATTTCAGCCTCTGTGGGGGGTATTTATATGCAAATATCATGACCAATGGCATTGAAATGGCAATGCAATGAACATCACTGATGACGTTTAGGTGAAAAAAGAACATAAAAAAAAGATTTAGTAATTAATTAAAATAGAATTGTTGCTAAAAAGCAACGCTGGGTCTTAGAGGTTTAAAACACCAAAAGGGGTTCCTGTCCAGAATGGATTAAGCCTTGGCTTCCATAATAAACCATAATGGTCCTCCTCAAATGGGGGTCCTCAGGCTAATTAGTGTCACTTTTGGGGGTCCTTGACTTGAAAAAGTTTGGGAACCTCTGGTTTAGTAAACAAGAGTAAAGTCCCAAACACAGCTCGGGGACTTTTCTTTTGGTGAGATTTGTTTCGGGACTTTGGGCCTAACAACACTTATCTTCCCACCACCCACACCCGTTCTTATTCTCCTTTCATCCAGGGCTGTGAGCCGTCCAAGGTCAACACGTCAGAAAGCTGGCCACTCGATGGAGAACAGTTGCTGTGGATGGAGGAGAGGAGAGGAGAGGAGAGGCGAGGCGAGGCGAGGCGAGGCGAGGCGAGGCGAGGCGAGGCGAGGCGAGGCGAGGAGAACATGACGAGGAGGAAACAAGACAGGCCTTCAATAGATCCAGTATGAGTCATTTTGTGAGCGTTGTGAGCTTGTAGATCAGCTCATTGTGACACGTTGTGAGCTTCTAGTCGGCTACTTTCAGCAAGTGTAAAATCAGTCATTACGACGGCATCAAGGCCCGCCAAAACACATTTTAGTCAACTGTAGATTTAGTCGACTAAAATCTTATGACATTCAGTCGACTAAAACTAGACTAACACTAAGACATTCCAGGTCACTAAAATGTGACTAAAACTAAAATAGAAAAGACTATGACTAAAACTAAAATAGAAATTTGCTGCCAAAAACAACACTGCTCACTGTTCCACATTAAATTATGTCTCGTTCATAAGCAAGAAACAAAAGTAGCAAAATGATTGTAATGCAATAAATGCATTGTCTGTTTTGAGAATAGAAAATAGAATAATATTATTATTCTATTTCACTTGTAATGTATGGCCTATATTCTATGTCCTATATTATATAGAATAATATAATAGAATATAGAAAATATGCATATATACAAGTAAATGTCCTGAATTCAAAAATCCCGCAGCCATTTGGGTCCATTTTGTTCCAATTGTACACTCTCAGAGTTACAGACCCATAAGGGTCCATTTGGTTCCATTTGTACACTCAGAGTTACAGACCTGTTAGGGTCCATTTGGTTCCATTTGTACACTCAGAGTTACAGACCTGTGAGGGTCCATTTGGTACCTCTGAAATGTAGTGGATTATAAGCAAAAGTAGTGGTCATTTTAAATTTCATATTCTTTTCCGGGACACACTCAAATTCAAATGAGCTTTATTGGCAATGAGAAAACATAGGTTTACTGTACATTTTGTACGTCAAAATACAATAAAAACAGTTGAAAATGTGTAAAGTATATACAGTGTTCTAACAGGGAATACAGCTTTTTTTTTTTTTTTTACGAAACAAAATAAATTGCAGTATTTCTTTGTAGTCACTTTGGGGCAAATAGTAGCATTTATTTGTAGTCACTTTGGGACTAATAGCAGCATTTTGTCTCAGGCCTTTTTAAATGGTATACAGGAGAAAAGAAAAAAAACCCTCAGATGAATTGAACATGGTGGACCCTCTTGTAAACCAGTGTAATGCTTTATGGTGTCGTCCACTCACAGTTAACAGTCTTTGTGTTGAGTTGTGCTTGAAATGTAATTCTGCAAACTGTTAATAATAATTACTTCAGTCAATCAAGTGGGGTCCGGGGACACCCAGGGGTCCTTGAGGGAGTTCCAGGGGGTCCCCAGCTAAATGATAGTTTGTAACCAAATGGTTCTGTAACTCTGAGAGTGTACAAATGCATTTGTACACTCTCAGAGTTAAATTAGCATTGATTTTACAATATAAATCGGGGGTCCCAGAGATAGAAATGCCATTAAAAAATGGCATGCATGTCAAACAGGGGGTCCTTGACATTGTCCACAGACTAATTAGTGTCATTTTGGGGGTCCTTGACATGAAAAAGACTGGGAACCCTGGATTACACACAGCACACACAATGTGTTGCATTCATCTCCAACACAAGGGCGACATCTAGTGGCGTGCTCCGCCCCCCCCCCCCCCCCCCCCCTGCACACACCCAGGCAGCAACTGTCAGTTTGATTGATTCCAGCTGTTCAGTAATTGTTACCGCAGCGCCTCGTTGTTTGTGTTTGTTTGAGCCACAATGCGGCAAGTCACGGCAGATTTATTTTGGTGTTTTCCTGAAGTTGTGCTTAAGTTATTTTCTTCTAATGAAAAGGAAGCAGAGCTGAATGCGTTTTTATGGCAGAATGAAGTAAAATGCGGTAAAAAGCAGAAGAATTCAAGCCAGGAGCAGACTGACTTAACGTCGTTCAGGTAAACAAAGCTGCTAATGCTAATGCTAGCGGGCCGTGCGTCTCTGAAGTTTAGAAAAGGTTTGTAAACCACTGGTTCACAAAACTTTTTACGTCAAAGACCCCCAAATAGCCAGCGGTCCAAATTGATGCTTTATTAGCTCCGCGGACCCCCTTTTGAAAAGATATGCCAGGGACCCCCCATAAGAGGGGGCTAGCAGTGATTCTCAACCCGGGCCCAAGCTGTGCATACCCACGGATACCCCATAATAAGTTGCGGGGCGGGTGGGCACCTTAAAATATATAGGCTACTCTAAGGTGGGCACCCACTGTCGTTATAGGAACCTTCCACCACTTAACTGACCCGTTTGACATGCATTAGTCATACGGACCCCCATTTAGTGACATTTATATCTGGGAAAATCAATGTTAATTTAACTCTTGAGAGTGTACGAACGGGTCCATTTGGTTCCATGTGTTACACTCAGAGTTACAGACCCGAAAGGGCCCATTTGGTTCCATGTACTCAGTCACAGACCTGTAAGGGTCCATTTGGTTCCATGTGTTACACTCTCAGATTTACAGACCCGTAAGGGTCCATTTGGTTCCATGTACTCTCAGTCACAGACCCGTAAGGGTCCATTTGGTTCCATGTGTTACACTCTCAGAGTTACAGACCCATAAGGGTCCATTCAGCTGTTGGGGACCCCCTGGAACTCCCTCAAGGACCCCTGGGGGTCCCTGGACCCCAGTTTGGGAACCACGTGGTCTAAAGTAAACAACAATGTTGAAGAAATGTTTAAAGAGAATAAAATAAATCTGCTCTTATGGGGGTCTATTTTGGGGGTGACATGAAAAAGTTTGGGAACCACTTCTATAAAAGGGGGCAGGTATTTATAAGAATGTATTCCTCTTCCTGCTCCTTTTCGCCTTGGGTGTATCAGATAGGTATGAAAGACATATGAATTATTATCTATTATGATTTGTACTGTATTGTGATACACTGTGCGAAAAAAAACGAACATAAAATAGCAGATGTACAAGCTCTCAGTGCAGTACAAAGTGATGCACTGTGAGCTTATAGATCTGTTTGTCTTTGCTAACTAGCCTGCAATGTGCAACACTAGGTTATTGTTTTAACCCATTTTGAACTGGAACCCATTTTGGTGTCGGCATCATGTTATGCTTTAGCTATTGAAAAATAGCAGATCTACAAGCTACGAGCTTGTATGTCTGCTATTTTTGAAAAAAAAAGAACGACTGACTTTTTTAAATCTGATCTCAGGTCAGAATGGGTTAATAATGGGATGAATCTAGAGTTGCAACACCCTCCACTGACATCCTATAAGCATCCAAAATGCAACCTACAAGCTTTGTAGAACAGCTAAAGCTTTAAAACACCAAAAGGGGTTAAAAAAAACCCTGTTTGGTCCCAAACCCACCTGATACAGTTCTCCTCTGCAGAGAACGCCCGTCAGAAGCAGGAGGGCGTGGTCAGCAGCTCCGTGGTGTATTTTACGGAGGACGGGCCGGCGCTGCCCGCCTCGGACCCTCAGCCCCTGAAGCTGCGTCGCATCCTGAACCTCACAGACCACACCCCCATGGAGACCCTGGAGGACATCTTCAGGAAGCTGGTCACCCGGAGCGGGTGAGTGACCAATCACAGCTAAGCATAACATCAAATCAAATCATACATTTATTTAGCCCATTTTGTTAGCATTATGTTATGCTTTAGCTATTGAAAAATAGCAGATCTACAAGCTCATAGCACGGCACCGAGTGGCGCGCTACGAGCTTGTAGGTCTGCTATTTTTGAAAAATTGAAGAACGACTGACATAGAAACAGCTTTTTCAGAAAACTGTTAGAATCTGATCTCAGGTCAAAATGGGTTAAATAGCACATTTAAAAACAATTCTCATTCTACCAAAGTTCTTCACAAGGCAGAATATAGTACAGTACAATACAATAGGACAAAGTAATCTGAATAGAATGGAAAGGTGCAAGATCATGCCGGGGATGCAAAGGCTTGTGAATATAAAAATGTTTTAAGTTGTGATTTAAATGACATTAAACTCACCAACACTGCAGCTGTAGGGGAAGCTTGAATTATCCTTTTTAAATCTGCCAAGCATTTGTGACTAAATTTGACTGAATTGATTTGAGGGAATCATAGCTTCAAATGGACATATTGGTTGTTCAGTTTGACCCACCAGTTTTGGAGATATGGCATATTTACATGTCTTCTGTGGACTCTAACATTACACCTAGCTACATGTCTAAGCATTTATTTCATATTTACATATCTAACATTACACCACCATGTTTGGGCATTTTTTTCATATTTACATGTCGATTTCAGCTCTGACACTTATTTCAGCCATGCTCTAGTACAGGGTTGGGCAACTGTGACGATGGAGAGGGCCACTATATTTCCACACTCACTCCAGAGGGCCGCATTGCATATTACTGTCGTAGCAAAAATAAACAAACAATTTTAGTACAGTGGTTCCCAAAGTGGGGTCCGGGGACCCCCAGGGGTCCTTGAGGGAGTTCCAGGGGGTGTACAAATGTACATTTGTACACTCTGAGTTAAATTAACTTTGATTTTACAACATAAATTGGGGGTCCCAGAGATAGAAGAGCAGCCTCCTCCTCTGATTTCATATCATAATGTTTGTAATAATTCATAATCTGTTCAATAAAAACATATTTGACAAAAAAATAATAATTGTGATTAGGTTCAGGTTCAGGTTAATTTATGTGTTTGTCCCCGAAACATTTGGGCCACATTTTCACGATTTTTCAAAAAATAGCAGACCTACAAGCTTTGTAGATCTATGACATAGGGTTAGGGTTAGGGTTAAGGGTTAAGTTTAGGGATAAGGGGTTTTAGCGGTGACGAAAATGGAGCCCCTAATGTCTCGGGCCATTTTACCCTCAACATCTTATTTACCAGTAAGACGCCCTGAGGGTGAGAAGCGCTTTAGGGCGTGGGAGCGTGCACGCATCCGCCTGGGTGACGGCAGATCAACTGTTCTGGCCATATATGGAGCGTGTCTTGAGTGTACAGGGTTTGATGAGGTCAGACGAGAGTTGTCTGGCCGGCTCCATATGTGCAGATCTAGGTGATGATCAGTCTTCTCCATGTATGGCTATCCAGGGTTAGATGAGGTCCGTGGTGTGATCTATGGTGGCGTGAGGCGTGACCATATTATAAAATATATATTCTAAAACTACTAACTAAACTATAGTTTTAAAGTTAGGTAGTTAAACTATCTAAAGCTAACTAACTAACTTTAAGTTTCTATTGCTTTAATTACCATTCAAGCCAGTTAAAAAAAGCTGTAATTTTGCACGATGGCAGTCTCGGTTAATTTTTTTTTTAAGTTTGTTTGATAAAACACACGGTTTTATTTTATCCACCACTAACACTGCTATTGTTTAACCCATTTAGCCCCGAGGATGATTCTGAATCATGACAGTTTTCTGAAAACCCTCCATGTTTCCATGTCAGTGGTTCCATCCCAAACAGATTCATGTCGAGGACACCCAGAAATATATCATGTAATTGGCCGACGAACCCCATCTGAAAGCATGTTGTTCCAGGGTTCCTGTATTTTTCCATAGCTAAATTATAACAAAATGTTTAAAACACAAAGGGGTTCCTGCCCCAAAATGGGTTAAACGTTAGTGTTTTAATAGGACTGTTTATTGGACAATGTGAGGAATGTTTGACCTTGAGAAGCCAACGGTGTTCCAAACAGTGGTGGAAAGTAAATAATTAAATTTTAATACTGACTTATAGTGTGGGAAATATAGGCCTACTCCACTATTTATTTTAAAACTTAACTACTAGCTATACTTTTGCAGATTTGGATTATTATTACAAAACATGCTAGCCTACATTGTTCATTCACCACTACAGCCATACATTTGAAAATGGCTGATCTACAAGCACACAATCACACACAATACAATGCGACACACTGTGAGCTTGTATTCTGCATAGCCTATACTGTTGGTCATTTTGATGCCAATACCTATTTACTTTTACTCAAGTTGTATAATCAATATAAATATAGATGGGCCTGTCAATCAGACTCTAGAATCAGACACTGGGTCTTTCACCTGCCATAGATCAGCCTGTCAATCACAGACTAGAATCGGACACAAGGATCGGATCAAGTTTTACAGCATCGTCATAATCGCTTGTTAGTTTGTAAGCTATATAAGCAGCTATAGTTTTGTTGTGTACACTTATTAAATATGTCAGTAATTTCTTATATGTTATATATTGATGTTATTTGTCATATCTAGCCTGTGATATTAGTATTAGTGATACTAATAATATCATCCTCATATCATATCAATGAATCATATCATATCAATTTGAGTTAAAAACTTTGGCTCTGAAATAATATATATTCAAAGATTCGTAGCGTAGCACTCTGTGCCATGCTACGAGGTTAGCATTATGTTATGCTTTAGCTATTGAAAAATAGCAGATCTACAAGCTCGAGTGGCGCGCTACGAGCTTGTAGGTCTGCTAGGGTTAGGGTTAGGGTTAGGTCTGTATACAGTATATCTGTATGTACTGTTAACTGGACGACACCAACTGGTGTCGTCCAGTTAACAGTTTTTGTATTGAGTTGTACTTGAAATGTACTGTAATTCTGCAAACTGTTAATAAATCAATCAATCAATGATGTGTCCTCTCTTGCAGGTAGAGGCAGCCAGCTCTCCTCCCCTGGGCCCGCCTCGCACACACACACACACCCACCCACTGTCCCATCTCCACTGGGCCCGCCTCGCACACACACACACCCACCCACTGTCCCATCTCCACTGGGCCCGCCTCGCACACACACACACACCCACCCACTGTCCCATCTCCACTGGGCCCGCCTCGCACACACACACACCCACCCACCAATAAGACGCCTGTCCGCCTCCCACACACACACACACACACCCACCCACCAATAAGACGCCTGGGGGCGAGATCACGTGCACGCATCCACCTCGTTGACGGGAGACTCCTGAACAGGTGAGCTCCATATATGGAGATCTAAGGGTGGTGGCTGGGGCACGGCTGCACAAATAACTTTGGGGCGGGCACGTCTAGAGTTTAAATGGACAGGTATCAGTCAACAGGCCCGTCTAGAGTTTAAATGGACAGGTATCAGTCAACAGGCACACGTCTAGAGTTTAAATGGACAGGTATCAGTCAACAGGCCTGTCTAGAGTTTAAATGGGCAGGTATCAGTCAACAGGCACGTCTAGAGTTTAAATGGACAGGTATCAGTCAACAGGCCCGTCTAGAGTTTAAATGGACAGGTATCAGTAAACTGGCCCATCTAGAGTTTAAATGAACAGGTATCAGTAAACTGGCCCGTCTAGAGTTTAAATGAACAGGTATCAGTAAACTGGCCCATCTAGAGTTTAAATGAACAGGTATCAGTAAACTGGCCCGTCTAGAGTTTAATCCTTTTTGTATTTATTTTTTTTTCTTTTAAAGGAAAATAATGGCTGGTATCGTGGAACGACAGCGGTACAGGGTGGGAGAGGTTCAGATGTGATCAGGTGTGTAGGGTGACCCTGCCTGTGGGAGATGGGTTAGTTAGGCTGACCCTACAACTCCCTCAGGCACGCCCGGAAGGTTCTCTTCCGTGCGTGTGATGATCGGACTTCACTGTCTGGTTTCCACGCGGCCCTTTTACACCTGCCATCTCGTCTGGAAGTCCCCTGGTTGTCCAGGCGGCCCCTACTTACAACCTGCCATCTCGTCTGGAAGTCCCTTGAGGTAAGACATGATCCAGGCTACTAAAATTTACTCCAGCTATTTTTGAGGCCGTTCTCACAATCTGTTGGGTGTTATTTTCCCTTTATGTTCAGGTTTCCGTACCAGCTAATGATGGAGAAGGAGATAATTGACTCAATAAATGCACTGTAGAACAGTTTCATTAGAGATTTGTCAACCTGAAATTTGGCGAGCCTCCTCAAACAAAAGAGGCGTTGTTGGCCTTTCTTAAACAGCAAATCACAGTTTACATCGAATTTCAGCTTGCTTTTAAATGCAGTGCCTAAGTATTTGTAGCTGGTCACCAGCTACAACTTGCTCACCAATGGACAACACTGCTCTGGGGGGGGATCTCCTATAATAATAATAATAATATCTGGGACAAGTGGCATTTCTTCCTCAGCCTAGTGGGAATATGCATGCACAGTTTAACCGCAATCGGACGCTGCGTTGAGTAGTTTTCGCGATTTGTACAAAACGGGTACAAAGCGGGCTACTCCTGAAAAGTTTAGAAGCCAATCGTAGCCAATGAGGGTGGATTATGAGAAATCAAACAAACCCATATTGATCACATGACTATGGAGAGCATGTGTACCGATTTGCGTAAAAATTTCACGGGAATCACACGATGTGTTCATGATTTGCAGCATTTTGTTTGAAACTGAGCACTTTGGACTTTGGAAGACAATCTTAGCCAATCAGGATGTAGTCTGAGAAATCTGAAAGACCTGTTTCGTTGAATGGCTCTAGAGGGACTGTACCAATTTGCATGATGTTTGGACAAAATCTGTAGGTGTACTGTCCAAAAACGTGTTTTGCACAAAGCGGCCTCCTGGTGGCGCTATAACAGGCCGTTCTGGAGATTTTGGGGCAGAGGTTCATCGTTGGCATCCAGGGAAAATTTGGCATCGACCGGGTTAACGGTGCCGGAGATTAGCTGTTCACAGACGGACGGACGGACGGACGGACGGAGTGCAAAACATACTCTCTCCCCACGCCTTCGGCCTGGTGGAGATCTACTAAAAGCTTGTAGATCGGCTATTTTTGCTACGACAGTAATATGCAACGTGGCCCTCTGGAGTGAGTGTGGAACTATAGTGGCCCTCTGGAGTGAGTGTGGAACTACAGTGGCCCTCTGGAGTGAGTGTGGAACTATAGTGGCCCTCTGGAGTGAGTGTGGAACTACAGTGGCCCTCTGGTGTGAGTGTGGAACTATAGTGGCCCTCTGGAGTGAGTGTGGAACTCTAGTGGCCCTCTGGAGTGAGTGTGGAACTATAGTGGCCCTCTGGAGTGAGTGTGGAACTATAGTGGCCCTCTGGAGTGAGTGAATGAGTGTGGAACTATAGTGGCCCTCTGGAGTGAGTGTGGAACTATAGTGGCCCTCTGGAGTGAGTGAATGAGTGTGGAACTATAGTGGCCCTCTGGAGTGAGTGTGGAACTATAGTGGCCCCCTGCTTAGGCGTCTGGGAGAAATGCGAAGCCCTGTGCGAGATGTCGGGGGGGGGGGGGGAATAATACTTAATTAATACTTACTTTTGCCTTCCCTTTCCTACAAATATTATGCCAGCTTCTCATCTCCAATGAGTAAGAAATTGACATGCAGCCCAATTCAGCAGCTTAACAGTGTGAATGTAGAGATTGTGGTCCTCCACATTGTGTTATTTTATTTGTTGTAAGGAAGCTATATGTAGTTAACATGACATGAGTCATGTCAAGCAAGCTGTCACAGGAGGAGTCTCTGGGGCTGACACCCTCTCCTCTCCTCTCCTCTCCTCTGCTCTCCCTTGTAGGCCAGAGGCACCACTGGTGGTACTTGAGCACCTTCTGGTGGTACACAGAGGAGTCACACCTAGCTGTTAATTGAATATTTGAGGACGGATTAATCGCATTATAAATGTCATCAGTTGTGCTGATTAGTGATTAGACTGAGTTTAGTCAGAGCAGCAGAATTATTGTCTTCTAGGAATGGAAAAATAAAGGTACTCATTATGCAGAATGTCCCATTTAAAGTTTACAAATGTATTAAAAAAATGAAAATAGCCGATCTACAACCCCTAACCCTAACCGCTGCGACATGTTGTGCATGAGCTTGTAGATCGGCTATTTTCAGCGGGGTGAAAGAAAAAAACAGTCATTCCGACGGCATCAAGACCCGCCGAAATACATTTCAGTCGACTAAATCAAGGGTAAAAAAGAGGCTGAAAATAGCTGATCTACAAGCTCATGCACAACATGTCGCAGCGTGACACTTTGTCAGCTTGTAGATCTGCTATCTTCAGCATGCAACCAAGTGTAAAATGACTTATACTGGATCTCTTGTCCACAGTCTAGTTTTCATTTGTTGACGAAATTGTCAGTATATTTAGTCTTAGTTTTAGTCATCATGGCTTAGTTTTAATTTAGTTTTTATGTACATAGTTTTTGTCAGTGAAAAAAGGGTAGTCGACTGACGCCAGTCCCGCCCCCTTTCATGACGACGCCAGGCCCAGGAAATGATTCCCAATGCATGTTTACATTTCAAAAAGTATTTATTTAACGACCTTTAAGCGTCGTACGAAGCCAACTCGAGTCGTGACAAATCATGACAATAAACACAATATTTTGGACCAAACAAATGATTACAAATAATTAAAAAAAAAGAAGTGTTGTAACCTGCCGTTTTTTAAATCATTTCTAACTATTTGTTCGGCCCAAAACATTGTGTTTATTGTCTTGATTTGTCACAAGTCGAGTTGTCTTTGTCCGCAGCGTATAAATATAAACGTCTTTAAATAAATACTTTTTGAAATGTCTATGAGGAAAATGAACAGGAGATTAGCTGTTCACAGACGGACGGACGGACGGACGGACGGACGGACGGAGTGCAAAACATACTCTCTCCCCACGCCTTCGGCCTGGTGGAGATCTACTAAAAGCTTGTAGATCGGCTATTTTTGCTACGACAGTAATATGCAACGTGGCCCTCTGGAGTGAGTGTGGAACTATAGTGGCCCTCTGGAGTGAGTGTGGAACTACAGTGGCCCTCTGGAGTGAGTGTGGAACTATAGTGGCCCTCTGGAGTGAGTGTGGAACTACAGTGGCCCTCTGGTGTGAGTGTGGAACTATAGTGGCCCTCTGGAGTGAGTGGGGAACTCTAGTGGCCCTCTGGAGTGAGTGTGGAACTATAGTGGCCCTCTGGAGTGAGTGTGGAACTATAGTGGCCCTCTGGAGTGAGTGAATGAGTGTGGAACTATAGTGGCCCTCTGGAGTGAGTGTGGAACTATAGTGGCCCTCTGGAGTGAGTGAATGAGTGTGGAACTATAGTGGCCCTCTGGAGTGAGTGTGGAACTATAGTGGCCCCCTGCTTAGGCGTCTGGGAGAAATGCGAAGCCCTGTGCGAGATGTCGGGGGGGGGGGGGGGGGGGGGGATAATACTTAATTAATACTTACTTTTGCCTTCCCTTTCCTACAAATATTATGCCAGCTTCTCATCTCCAATGAGTAAGAAATTGACATGCAGCCCAATTCAGCAGCTTAACAGTGTGAATGTAGAGATTGTGGTCCTCCACATTGTGTTATTTTATTTGTTGTAAGGAAGCTATATGTAGTTAACATGACATGAGTCATGTCAAGCAAGCTGTCACAGGAGGAGTCTCTGGGGCTGACACCCTCTCCTCTCCTCTCCTCTGCTCTCCCCTGTAGGCCAGAGGCACCACTGGTGGTACTTGAGCACCTTCTGGTGGTACACAGAGGAGTCACACCTAGCTGTTAATTGAATATTTGAGGACGGATTAATCGCATTATAAATGTCATCAGTTGTGCTGATTAGTGATTAGACTGAGTTTAGTCAGAGCAGCAGAATTATTGTCTTCTAGGAATGGAAAAATAAAGGTACTCATTATGCAGAATGTCCCATTTAAAGTTTACAAATGTATTAAAAAAATGAAAATAGCCGATCTACAACCCCTAACCCTAACCGCTGCGACATGTTGTGCATGAGCTTGTAGATCGGCTATTTTCAGCGGGGTGAAAGAAAAAAACAGTAATTCCGACGGCATCAAGGCCCGCCGAAATACATTTCAGTCGACTAAATCAAGGGTAAAAAAGAGGCTGAAAATAGCCGATCTACAAGCTCATGCACAACATGTCGCAGCGTGACACTTTGTCAGCTTGTAGATCTGCTATCTTCAGCATGCAACCAAGTGTAAAATGACTTATACTGGATCTCTTGTCCACAGTCTAGTTTTCATTTGTTGACGAAATTGTCAGTATATTTAGTCTTAGTTTTAGTCATCATGGCTTAGTTTTAATTTAGTTTTTATGTACATAGTTTTTGTCAGTGAAAAAAGGGTAGTCGACTGACGCCAGTCCCGCCCCCTTTCATGACGACGCCAGGCCCAGGAAATGATTCCCAATGCATGTTTACATTTCAAAAATTATTTATTTAACGACCTTTAAGCGTCGTACGAAGCCAACTCGAGTCGTGACAAATCATGACAATAAACACAATATTTTGGACCAAACAAATGATTACAAATAATTAAAAAAAAAGAAGTGTCGTAACCTGCCGTTTTTTAAATCATTTCTAACTATTTGTTCGGCCCAAAACATTGTGTTTATTGTCTTGATTTGTCACAAGTCGAGTTGTCTTTGTCCGCAGCGTATAAATATAAACGTCTTTAAATAAATACTTTTTGAAATGTCTATGAGGAAAATGAACAGGAGATTAGCTGTTCACAGACGGACGGACGGACGGACGGACGGACGGACGGAGTGCAAAACATACTCTCTCCCCACGCCTTCGGCCTGGTGGAGATCTACTAAAAGCTTGTAGATCGGCTATTTTTGCTACGACAGTAATATGCAACGTGGCCCTCTGGAGTGAGTGTGGAACTATAGTGGCCCTCTGGAGTGAGTGTGGAACTACAGTGGCCCTCTGGAGTGAGTGTGGAACTATAGTGGCCCTCTGGAGTGAGTGTGGAACTACAGTGGCCCTCTGGTGTGAGTGTGGAACTATAGTGGCCCTCTGGAGTGAGTGTGGAACTCTAGTGGCCCTCTGGAGTGAGTGTGGAACTATAGTGGCCCTCTGGAGTGAGTGTGGAACTATAGTGGCCCTCTGGAGTGAGTGAATGAGTGTGGAACTATAGTGGCCCTCTGGAGTGAGTGTGGAACTATAGTGGCCCTCTGGAGTGAGTGAATGAGTGAGTGTGGAACTATAGTGGCCCTCTGGAGTGAGTGTGGAACTAGTGGCCCCCTGCTTAGGCGTCTGGGAGAAATGCGAAGCCCTGTGCGAGATGTCGGGGGGGGGGGTTAGGGTTACTTAATTAATACTTACTTTTGCCTTCCCTTTCCTACAAATATTATGCCAGCTTCTCATCTCCAATGAGTAAGAAATTGACATGCAGCCCAATTCAGCAGCTTAACAGTGTGAATGTAGAGATTGTGGTCCTCCACATTGTGTTATTTTATTTGTTGTAAGGAAGCTATATGTAGTTAACATGACATGAGTCATGTCAAGCAAGCTGTCACAGGAGGAGTCTCTGGGGCCTCTCCTCTCCTCTCCTCTGCTCTCCCCTGTAGGCCAGAGGCACCACTGGTGGTACTTGAGCACCTTCTGGTGGTACACAGAGGAGTCAGACCTAGCTGTTAATTGAATATTTGAGGACGGATTAATCGCATTATAAATGTCATCAGTTGTGCTGATTAGTGATTAGACTGAGTTTAGTCAGAGCAGCAGAATTATTGTCTTCTAGGAATATCGGTTCTAGTGAGCAGAAAGAATCAATAATAAGCAGACTTGGTAACCTGACTGTAGAAAGTAACAGTAAAGTAAAGAACCTGGGGGTTATTATTGATTCTGAATTGAATTTCAATTCACACATTAATCATGTTACCAAGATTGCCTTTTTTCACCTTAGAAATATTGCACGAATCAGAGCCTATTTGTCCTTGGACGATGCAAAAACGCTAATCCACGCCTTTGTTTTTTCTCGGCTTGACTACTGCAATGCACTTTTTTCAGGACTGCCTAAGAAAACAACTGACAGACTACAACTTGTCCAAAATGCAGCAGCCAGAGTTTTAACTAGAACTAAGATGAGAGAACATATTACTCCAGTTTTGGCATCACTGCACTGGCTTCCGGTTGTTTTTAGGATTGATTTTAAAATTATTTTACTTGTCTATAAAGCTCTCAATGGTCTCGCACCTTCCTACCTACATGACTGCCTGCCTAAATATGTCCCAAACCGCCCCCTAAGGTCTTCCACTGCCGGCCTGCTCGCTTTGCCAAAAAAAATGGCAACTAAAAAACACGGGGAAGCAGCTTTTTGCTTCTACGGGCCGTCGGCATGGAACAAGCTCCCACTGTACCTTCGTCAGGCAGCCTCTGTAGACATTTTTAAAGCTCAGCTCAAGACCCACTTCTACAACATTGCTTTTAATTGATCTTTTATTTTTTTATTTTTGTTATTCATGTCCTCACTGTATTGCATTACTGCTTGTTTTTAATGCTGTTGCCTTGCTTTTCTTTTATCCTCCATTTCTCTGTAAAGCACTTTGAGCTGCATTTCATGTCATGAAAGGTGCTATACAAATAAAGTTTTATTATTATTATTATTATTACTATAGAGTGGTTTGTTGTGATAATGCTCCTACTTTAGAGTGTGGTTTGTTGTGATAATGCTCCTACTATAGATTGTGGTTTGTTGTGATAATGCTCCCTACTATAGAGTGGTTTGTTGTGATAATGATCCTACTATAGAGTGTGGTTTGTTGTGATAATGCTCCCTACTATAGAGTGTGGTTTGTTGTGATAATGCTCCCTACTATAGAGTGTGGTTTGCTGTGATAATGCTCCTACTATAGAGTGTGGTTTGTTGTGATAATGATCCTACTATAGAGTGTGGTTTGTTGTGATAATGCTCCCTACTATAGTGTGGTTTTGTTGTGATAATGCTCCCTACTATAGAGTGTGGTTTGTTGTGATAATGCTCCCTACTATAGAGTGTGGTTTGTTGTGATAATGCTCCCTACTATAGAGTGTGGTTTGCTGTGATAATGCTCCTACTATAGAGTGTGGTTTGTTGTGATAATGCTCCTACTATAGAGTGTGGTTTGTTGTGATAATGCTCCTACTATAGAGTGTGGTTTTGTTGTGGTAATGCTCCCTACTATAGTGTGGTTTTGTTGTGATAATGTTTTGTTGTGATAATGCTCCCTACTATAGAGTGTGGTTTTGTTGTGATAATGCTCCCTACTATAGAGTGTGGTTTTGTTGTGGTAATGCTCCCTACTATAGTGTGGTTTTGTTGTGATAATTTGTTGTGATAATGCTCCATACTATAGAGTGTGGTTTGTTGTGATAATGCTCATACTATAGTGTGGTTTTGTTGTGATACTGCTCCCTACTATAGAGTGTGGTTTTGTTGTGATAATGCTTCTACCATAGAGTGTGGTTTTGTTGTGATAATGCTCCTACTATAGAGTGTGGTTTTGTTGTGATAATGCTCCCTACTATAGAGTGTGGTTTGTTGTGATAATGATCCTACTATAGAGTGTGGTTTGTTGTGATAATGCTCCTACTATAGAGTGTGGTTTGTTTTGATAATGCTCCTACTATAGAGTAGGGCTGCCGTAATTGTCCAAAAATTGGATTCGGATATTCGTTTTAAAAACCCACGTGGATTCGAACAATTCGAGCCATTCGGATTTCGGATTTCAATTCGAGCCAATCGGATTTTTTTATAATTATATTTACACCAATACAACCTGAGACATAACATTTAAGATCGCATTGCTGGCGCAACTCTCTCTCTCTCTCCGCGCATTGGTGTTGCTGAAAACTGAGATGGAACGGAACGCATACATTCTCCCTTCTCCAGTAAAACATTTTTCTTAAATGAGCAATCTTACCACACAGCCTTATCAAAACGAGGCACGGAGGCAGTGTTAATTCTGCTGCATTATTATTATCTGTGGACTGTGGGTCTGCTGCCGAGTGCCGACGTTATGAAACTTTTTAGCTGGCTAGCGCCTGCGCTCCGCTGTTATGCTCAAATTAGTGACCCTAAAGAATTCTGAGGCAACACGGCTGGAGACGAGGCAGCCAATCAGAACTGCGCTGCGCTGCGCTGTATAGTCTGTGTTTAGGAAATGATTTATTCTTCAATGTATGCCGTTGTCGGCGTGTCGCGTGGCAAATATAACTAATCTACAAGCTCACAAGTCACAACGCTTACCCATGGCACCGAAAACTAATAATAATAATAACTAAATAAATATTTTTTATTATTATTTTTAATTCGAACCTTAATTTTATATATTCGGTTATTAATTATTATTTTTGATTCGAATCTATATTCGGATATAGAATATTCGTTGGCAGCACTACTATAGAGTGTGGTTTGTTGTGATAATGCTCCCTACTATAGAGTGTGGTTTGTTGTGATAATGCTCCCTAATATAGAGTGGTTTGTTGTGATAATGCTCCCTACTATAGAGTGTGGTTTGTTGTGATAATGCTCCCTACTATAGAGTGTGGTTTGTTGTGATAATGCTCCCTACTATAGAGTGGTTTGTTGTGATAATGCTCCTACTATAGAGTGTGGTTTGTTGTGATAATGCTCCCTACTATAGAGTGGTTTGTTGTGATAATGCTCAAACTATAGAGTGTGGTTTGTTGTGATAATGCTCCTACTTTAGAGTGTGGTTTGTTGTGATAATGCTCCTACTATAGAGTGTGGTTTGTTGTGATAATGCTCCCTACTATAGAGTGGTTTGTTGTGATAATGATCCTACTATAGAGTGTGGTTTGTTGTGATAATGCTCCCTACTATAGAGTGTGGTTTGTTGTGATAATGCTCCCTACTATAGAGTGTGGTTTGCTGTGATAATGCTCCTACTATAGAGTGTCACGATTTGTTGTGATAATGCTCCTACTATAGAGTGTGGTTTGTTGTGATAATGCTCCGTACTATAGAGTGTGGTTTGTTGTGATAATGCTCCCTAATATAGAGTGGTTTGTTGTGATAATGATCCTACTATAGAGTGTGGTTTGTTGTGATAATGCTCCCTACTATAGAGTGTGGTTTGTTGTGATAATGCTCCCTACTATAGAGTGTGGTTTGCTGTGATAATGCTCCTACTATAGAGTGTCACGATTTGTTGTGATAATGCTCCTACTATAGAGTGTGGTTTGTTGTGATAATGCTCCGTACTATAGAGTGTGGTTTGTTGTGATAATGCTCCCTACTATAGTGTGGTTTGTTGTGATAATGCTCCCTACTATAGAGTGTGGTTTGTTGTGATAATGCTCCCTACTATAGAGTGGTTTGTTGTGATAATGCTCCTACTATAGAGTGTGGTTTTTTGTGATAATGCTCCCTACTATAGAGTGGTTTGTTGTGATAATGCTCAAACTATAGAGTGTGGTTTGTTGTGATAATGCTCCTACTATAGAGTGGTTTGTTGTGATAATGCTCCTACTATAGAGTGTGGTTTGTTGTGATAATGCTCCCTACTATAGAGTGGTTTGTTGTGATAATGATCCTACTATAGAGTGTGGTTTGTTGTGATAATGCTCCCTACTATAGAGTGTGGTTTGTTGTGATAATGCTCCCTACTATAGAGTGTGGTTTGCTGTGATAATGCTCCCTACTATAGAGTGTGGTTTGTTGTGATAATGCTCCCTACTATAGAGTGTGGTTTGTTGTGATAATGCTCCTACTATAGAGTGTGGTTTGTTGTGATAATGCTCTTACTATAGAGTGTGGTTTGTTGTGATAATGCTCCGTACTATAGAGTGTGGTTTGTTGTGATAATGCTCCTACTATAGAGTGGTTTGTTGTGATAATGCTCCCTACTATAGAGTGGTTTGTTGTGATAATGCTCAAACTATAGAGTGTGGTTTGTTGTGATAATGCTCCTACTATAGAGTGTGGTTTGTTGTGATAATGCTCCTACTATAGAGTGGTTTGTTGTGATAATGCTCCTACTATAGAGTGTGGTTTGTTGTGATAATGCTCCTACTTTAGAGTGTGGTTTGTTGTGATAATGCTCCTACTATAGAGTGTGGTTTGTTGTGATAATGCTCCTAATATAGAGTGGTTTATTGTGATAATGCTCCTACTATAGAGTGTGGTTTGTTGTGATAATGCTCCTACTATAGAGTGTGGTTTGTTGTGATAATGCTCCTACTATGGAGTGTTGTTTGTTGTGATAATGCTCCCTACTATAGAGTGGTTTGTTGTGATAATGCTCCTACTATAGAGTGTGGTTTTGTTGTGATAATGCTCCCTACTATAGAGTGTGGTTTGTTGTGATAATGCCCCCTACTATAGAGTGTGGTTTTGTTGTGATAATGCTCCTACTATAGAGTGTGGTTTGTTGTGATAATGCTCCTACTATAGAGTGTGGTTTGTTGTGATAATGCTCCCTACTATAGAGTGTGGTTTTGTTGTGATAATGCTCCTACTATAGAGTGGTTTGTTGTGATAATGCTCCCTACTATAGAGTGTGGTTTTGTTGTGATAATGCTCCTACTATAGAGTGTGGTTTGTTGTGATAATGCTCCTACTATAGAGTGTGGTTTGTTGTGATAATGCTCCCTACTATAGAGTGTGGTTTGTTGTGATAATGCTCCCTACTATAGAGTGTGGTTTGTTGTGATAATG
This sequence comes from Protomyctophum bolini, assembly GCF_963924005.1. Lineage (NCBI taxonomy): Eukaryota > Metazoa > Chordata > Actinopteri > Myctophiformes > Myctophidae > Protomyctophum > Protomyctophum bolini. The sequence continues at coordinate 29,890 of NW_027665579.1, forward strand.
CTCCCTACTATAGAGTGGTTTGTTGTGATAATGCTCCTACTATAGAGTGTGGTTTGTTGTGATAATGCTCCCTACTATAGAGTGGTTTGTTGTGATAATGCTCAAACTATAGAGTGTGGTTTGTTGTGATAATGCTCCCTACTATAGAGTGTGGTTTGTTGTGATAATGCTCCTACTATAGAGTGTGGTTTGTTGTGATAATGCTCCCTACTATAGAGTGGTTTGTTGTGATAATGCTCAAACTATAGAGTGTGGTTTGTTGTGATAATGCTCCTACTATAGAGTGTGGTTTGTTGTGATAATGCTCCTACTATAGAGTGTGGTTTGTTGTGATAATGCTCCTAATTTAGAGTGTGGTTTATCTTGATAATGCTCCTACTATAGAGTGTGGTTTGTTGTGATAATGCTCCTACTATAGAGTGTGGTTTGTTGTGATAATGCTCCTACTATAGAGTGTGGTTTGTTGTGATAATGCTCCTACTATAGAGTGGTTTGTTGTGATAATGCTCCTACTATAGAGTGTGGTTTGTTGTGATAATGCTCCTACTTTAGAGTGTGGTTTGTTGTGATAATGCTCCTACTATAGAGTGTGGTTTGTTGTGATAATGCTCCCTACTATAGAGTGGTTGGTTGTGATAATGATCCTACTATAGAGTGTGGTCTGTTGTGATAATGCTCCCTACTATAGAGTGTGGTTTGCTGTGATAATGCTCCGACTATAGAGTGTGGTTTGTTGTGATAATGCTCCCTACTATAGAGTGGTTTGTTGTGATAATGCTCAAACTATAGAGTGTGGTTTGTTGTGATAATGCTCCTACTATAGAGTGTGGTTTGTTGTGATAATGCTCCTTCTATAGAGTGTGGTTTGTTGTGATAATGCTCCTACTTTAGTGTGGTTTGTTGTGATAATGCTCCTACTATAGAGTGTGGTTTGTTGTGATAATGCTCATAATATAGTGTGGTTTATTGTGATAATGCTCCTACTATAGAGCAGGGCTCAAGATTAACTGCGTCCCGACGTCCCGGGGACTGTAAAATATCTATTTTGGACGTAAATGTATCTCATCCGGGACGGTTTCGGGACGAGAGGAGTTTTTAGTTTTTTACACTGAAAATGCGCATTTCGTGTGCAGCGATGAGCAGCATGAGAATTTGCCGTGCCGTCAACCAATGCTCTGTCGGACAGTATGCCTCCCGTTGACAACAACAACGCACACACTACATTCACCCAACGGAATCATAGGAATTATATTGCTTTTGCCCCGTGGATGAGACATTTAGATTAAAAAACTATCGGTTGGAAGCGTGGATAAGACCATGGTTGTGTGCCACAGAAAGGTTCCATATGGACATGGGGCTACACTACACCAACGTTTAACGTTAGCTTCCATTCTAGGCTTGCTAGCTGCCGTCGACATTAAATAATATGTTGGTATATAATCATCTGAAGCAACAGATGTTTTCTAATGCTCAGATTGTTCTGGAATTGCTGCCCCAACACTGTGGAATGCACACCCCAAAACCAAAACGCTCTCATTCCACATTGATTGTATTTATTATTATCATTTATTGATCCTTCGTCTTAGTATTCCCCCTAATAAAGTTGTTTTTATTTGTTTTCTCATGCCAACCATGTAATAGACATTTTAGTATTAATATACCTGCATTGCTGCACGTTATCTGTTGGTCTTGATCAGCCTACACCAAAATAACAATCCATTTGAAAATAAAAATCACTGTTCTCAGGTCGAATATTGATATGCGATTAAAATGTGATTAATTTAGATTAATTAATTACAAAGCAATAACATTTTTAACCAAGCCCTATTTTTCATCTGGGAGCATTTTGACTAAATCAGTGTATCTACAGAAGAAACATGAAGCCAGACAATTAATGTACTGCATGTATTCAATACATGCAGTACATTATTTGTTTGGCTTAATTGTATTTCTATTACAATAGGAATACAGTTATTAATTTCACAATTTGAGTGGTGCTTTTTGTACATTTATTTCCCGGGACGGTATACATTTACTTCGGGACGGTTCAAATTGTATTTTGGGACGGTTCCGGGACGGTGGTGAAAAAAGTTAGTCTGGAGCCCTGCTATAGAGTGTGGTTTGTTGTGATAATGCTCCTACTATGGAGTGTTGTTTGTTGTGATAATGCTCCCTACTATAGAGTGGTTTGTTGTGATAATGCTCCTACTATAGAGTGTGGTTTTGTTGTGATAATGCTCCCTACTATAGAGTGTGGTTTGTTGTGATAATGCTCCTACTATAGAGTGTGGTTTGTTGTGATAATGCTCCTACTATAGAGTGTGGTTTATCGTGATAATGCTCCTACTATAGAGTGTGGTTTGTTGTGATAATGCTCCTACTATAGAGTGTGGTTTGTTGTGATAATGCTCCCTACTATAGAGTGTGGTTTGTTGTGATAATGCTCCTACTTTAGAGTGTGGTTTGTTGTGATAATGCTCCTACTATAGAGTGTGGTTTGTTGTGATAATGCTCCTAATATAGAGTGTGGTTTATTGTGATAATGCTCCTACTATAGAGTGTGGTTTGTTGTGATAATGCTCCTACTATAAAGTGTGGTTTGTTGTGATAATGCTCCTACTATAGAGTGTGGTTTGTTGTGATAATGCTCCCTACTATAGAGTGTGGTTTGTTGTGATAATGCTCCCTACTATAGAGTGTGGTTTTGTTGTGATAATGCTCCTACTATAGAGTGTGGTTTGTTGTGATAATGCTCCTACTATAGAGTGTGGTTTGTTGTGATAATGCTCCCTACTATAGAGTGTGGTTTTGTTGTGATAATGCTCCTACTATAGAGTGTCACAATTTGTTGTGATAATGCTCCTACTATAGAGTGTCACAATTTGTTGTGATAATGCTCTCTACTATAGAGTGTGGTTTGTTGTGATAATGCTCCCTAATATAGAGTGGTTTGTTGTGATAATGCTCCCTACTATAGAGTGTGGTTTGTTGTGATAATGCTCCCTACTATAGAGTGTGGTTTGTTGTGATAATGCTCCCTACAATAGAGTGGTTTGTTGTGATAATGATCCTACTATAGAGTGTGGTTTGTTGTGATAATGCTCCCTACTATAGAGTGTCACAATTTGTTGTGATAATGCTCCCTAATATAGAGTGGTTTGTTGTGATAATGCTCCCTACTATAGTGTGGTTTGTTGTGATAATGCTCCCTACTATAGAGTGTGGTTATAGAGTGTGGTTTGTTGTGATAATGCTCCCTACTATAGAGTGGTTTGTTGTGATAATGCTCAAACTATAGAGTGGTTTGTTGTGATAATGCTCCTACTATAGAGTGTGGTTTATCTTGATAATGCTCCTACTATAGTGTGGTTTGTTGTGATAATGCTCCTACTATAGAGTGTGGTTTGTTGTGATAATGCTCCTACTATAGAGTGTGGTTTGTTGTGATAATGCTCCCTACTATAGAGTGTGGTTTGCTGTGATAATGCTCCTACTATAGAGTGTGGTTTGTTGTGATAATGCTCCTACTATAGAGTGTGGTTTGTTGTGATAATGCTCCGTACTATAGAGTGGTTTGTTGTGATAATGCTCCCTAATATAGAGTGGTTTGTTGTGATAATGCTCACTACTATAGAGTGTGGTTTGTTGTGATAATGCTCCCTACTATAGAGTGTGGTTTGTTGTGATAATGCTCCCTACTATAGAGTGGTTTGTTGTGATAATGCTCCTACTATAGAGTGTGGTTTGTTGTGATAATGCTCCCTACTATAGAGTGGTTTGTTGTGATAATGCTCAAACTATAGAGTGTGGTTTGTTGTGATAATGCTCCTACCATAGAGTGGTTTGTTGTGATAATGCTCCTACTATAGAGTGTGGTTTGTTGTGATAATGCTCCCTACTATAGAGTGGTTTGTTGTGATAATGATCCTACTATAGAGTGTGGTTTGTTGTGATAATGCTCCCTACTATAGAGTGTGGTTTGTTGTGATAATGCTCCCTACTATAGAGTGTGGTTTGCTGTGATAATGCTCCTACTATAGTGTGTGGTTTGTTGTGATAATGCTCCTACTATAGAGTGTGGTTTGTTGTGATAATGCTCCGTACTATAGAGTGTGGTTTGTTGTGATAATGCTCCTACTATAGAGTGTGGTTTGTTGTGATAATGCTCCCTACTATAGAGTGGTTTGTTGTGATAATGCTCAAACTATAGAGTGTGGTTTGTTGTGATAATGCTCCTACTATAGAGTGTGGTTTGTTGTGATAATGCTCCCTACTATAGAGTGTGGTTTGTTGTGATAATGCTCCTACTATAGAGTGGTTTGTTGTGATAATGCTCCTAATATAGAGTGTGGTTTATTGTGATAATGCTCCTACTATAGAGTGTGGTTTGTTGTGATAATGCTCCTACTATAAAGTGTGGTTTGTTGTGATAATGCTCCCTACTATAGAGTGTGGTTTGTTGTGATAATGCTCCTACTATAGAGTGGTTTGTTGTGATAATGCTCCTAATATAGAGTGTGGTTTATTGTGATAATGCTCCTACTATAGAGTGTGGTTTGTTGTGATAATGCTCCTACTATAAAGTGTGGTTTGTTGTGATAATGCTCCTACTATAGAGTGTGGTTTGTTGTGATAATGCTCCCTACTATAGAGTGTGGTTTGTTGTGATAATGCTCCCTACTATAGAGTGTGGTTTTGTTGTGATAATGCTCCTACTATAGAGTGTGGTTTGTTGTGATAATGCTCCTACTATAGAGTGTGGTTTGTTGTGATAATGCTCCCTACTATAGAGTGTGGTTTTGTTGTGATAATGCTCCTACTATAGAGTGTCACAATTTGTTGTGATAATGCTCCTACTATAGAGTGTCACAATTTGTTGTGATAATGCTCTCTACTATAGAGTGTGGTTTGTTGTGATAATGCTCCCTAATATAGAGTGGTTTGTTGTGATAATGCTCCCTACTATAGAGTGTGGTTTGTTGTGATAATGCTCCCTACTATAGAGTGTGGTTTGTTGTGATAATGCTCCCTACAATAGAGTGGTTTGTTGTGATAATGATCCTACTATAGAGTGTGGTTTGTTGTGATAATGCTCCCTACTATAGAGTGTCACAATTTGTTGTGATAATGCTCCCTAATATAGAGTGGTTTGTTGTGATAATGCTCCCTACTATAGTGTGGTTTGTTGTGATAATGCTCCCTACTATAGAGTGTGGTTATAGAGTGTGGTTTGTTGTGATAATGCTCCCTACTATAGAGTGGTTTGTTGTGATAATGCTCAAACTATAGAGTGGTTTGTTGTGATAATGCTCCTACTATAGAGTGTGGTTTATCTTGATAATGCTCCTACTATAGAGTGTGGTTTGTTGTGATAATGCTCCTACTATAGAGTGTGGTTTGTTGTGATAATGCTCCTACTATAGAGTGGTTTGTTGTGATAATGATCCTACTATAGAGTGTGGTTTGTTGTGATAATGCTCCCTACTATAGAGTGTGGTTTGTTGTGATAATGCTCCCTACTATAGAGTGTGGTTTGCTGTGATAATGCTCCTACTATAGAGTGTGGTTTGTTGTGATAATGCTCCTACTATAGAGTGTGGTTTGTTGTGATAATGCTCCGTACTATAGAGAGTGGTTTGTTGTGATAATGCTCCCTAATATAGAGTGGTTTGTTGTGATAATGCTCACTACTATAGAGTGTGGTTTGTTGTGATAATGCTCCCTACTATAGAGTGTGGTTTGTTGTGATAATGCTCCCTACTATAGAGTGGTTTGTTGTGATAATGCTCCTACTATAGAGTGTGGTTTGTTGTGATAATGCTCCCTACTATAGAGTGGTTTGTTGTGATAATGCTCAAACTATAGAGTGTGGTTTGTTGTGATAATGCTCCTACCATAGAGTGGTTTGTTGTGATAATGCTCCTACTATAGAGTGTGGTTTGTTGTGATAATGCTCCCTACTATAGAGTGGTTTGTTGTGATAATGATCCTACTATAGAGTGTGGTTTGTTGTGATAATGCTCCCTACTATAGAGTGTGGTTTGTTGTGATAATGCTCCCTACTATAGAGTGTGGTTTGCTGTGATAATGCTCCTACTATAGTGTGTGGTTTGTTGTGATAATGCTCCTACTATAGAGTGTGGTTTGTTGTGATAATGCTCCGTACTATAGAGTGTGGTTTGTTGTGATAATGCTCCTACTATAGAGTGTGGTTTGTTGTGATAATGCTCCCTACTATAGAGTGGTTTGTTGTGATAATGCTCAAACTATAGAGTGTGGTTTGTTGTGATAATGCTCCTACTATAGAGTGTGGTTTGTTGTGATAATGCTCCCTACTATAGTGTGGTTTGTTGTGATAATGCTCCTACTATAGAGTGGTTTGTTGTGATAATGCTCCTAATATAGAGTGTGGTTTATTGTGATAATGCTCCTACTATAGAGTGTGGTTTGTTGTGATAATGCTCCTACTATAGAGTGTGGTTTGTTGTGATAATGCTCCTACTATGGAGTGTTGTTTGTTGTGATAATGCTCCGTACTATAGAGTGTGGTTTGTTGTGATAATGCTCCTACTATAGAGTGTGGTTTTGTTGTGATAATGCTCCTACTATAGAGTGTGGTTTGTTGTGATAATGCTCCTACTATAGAGTGTGGTTTGTTGTGATAATGCTCCCTACTATAGAGTGTGGTTTGTTGTGATAATGCTCCCTACTATAGAGTGTGGTTTTGTTGTGATAATGCTCCTACTATAGAGTGTGGTTTGTTGTGATAATGCTCCCTACTATAGAGTGTGGTTTTGTTGTGATAATGCTCCTACTATAGAGTGTGGTTTGTTGTGATAATGCTCCTACTATAGAGTGTGGTTTGTTGTGATAATGCTCCCTACTATAGAGTGTGGTTTGTTGTGATAATGCTCCCTACTATAGAGTGTATTGTTGTGATAATGCTCCCTACTATAGAGTGTGGTTTTGTTGTGATAATGCTCCTACTATAGAGTGTGGTTTGTTGTGATAATGCTCCTACTATAGAGTGGTTTGTTGTGATAATGCTCCTACTATAGAGTGTGGTTTGTTGTGATAATGCTCCCTACTATAGAGTGTGGTTTTGTTGTGATAATGCTCCTACTATAGAGTGTGGTTTGTTGTGATAATGCTCCTACTATAGAGTGTGGTTTGTTGTGATAATGCTCCCTACTATAGAGTGTGGTTTGTTGTGATAATGCTCCCTACTATAGAGTGTGGTTTGTTGTGATAATGCTCCCTACTATAGAGTGTGGTTTTGTTGTGATAATGCTCCTACTATAGAGTGTGGTTTGTTGTGATAATGCTCCCTACTATAGAGTGGTTTGTTGTGATAATGATCCTACTATAGAGTGTGGTTTTGTTGTGATAATGCTCAAACTATAGAGTGTGGTTTGTTGTGATAATGCTCCCTACTATAGAGTGTGGTTTGCTGTGATAATGCTCCTACTATAGAGTGTGGTTTGTTGTGATAATGCTCCTACTATAGAGTGTGGTTTGTTGTGATAATGCTCCGTACTATAGAGTGTGGTTTGTTGTGATAATGCTCCTACTATAGAGTGGTTTGTTGTGATAATGCTCCCTACTATAGAGTGGTTTGTTGTGATAATGATCCTACTATAGAGTGTGGTTTGTTGTGATAATGCTCCCTACTATAGAGTGGTTTGTTGTGATAATGCTCCTACTATAGAGTGTGGTTTGCTGTGATAATGCTCCCTACTATAGAGTGTGGTTTGTTGTGATAATGCTCCCTACTATAGAGTGTGGTTTGTTGTGATAATGCTCCTACTATAGAGTGTGGTTTGTTGTGATAATGCTCCTACTATAGAGTGTGGTTTGTTGTGATAATGCTCCGTACTATAGAGTGTGGTTTGTTGTGATAATGCTCCTACTATAGAGTGTGGTTTGTTGTGATAATGCTCCCTACTATAGAGTGGTTTGTTGTGATAATGCTCAAACTATAGAGTGTGGTTTGTTGTGATAATGCTCCTACTATAGAGTGTGGTTTGTTGTGATAATGCTCCCTACTATAGAGTGTGGTTTGTTGTGATAATGCTCCTACTATAGAGTGGTTTGTTGTGATAATGCTCCTAATATAGAGTGTGGTTTATTGTGATAATGCTCCTACTATAGAGTGTGGTTTGTTGTGATAATGCTCCTACTATAGAGTGTGGTTTGTTGTGATAATGCTCCTACTATGGAGTGTTGTTTGTTGTGATAATGCTCCGTACTATAGAGTGTGGTTTGTTGTGATAATGCTCCTACTATAGAGTGTGGTTTTGTTGTGATAATGCTCCTACTATAGAGTGTGGTTTGTTGTGATAATGCTCCTACTATAGAGTGTGGTTTGTTGTGATAATGCTCCCTACTATAGAGTGTGGTTTGTTGTGATAATGCTCCCTACTATAGAGTGTGGTTTTGTTGTGATAATGCTCCTACTATAGAGTGTGGTTTGTTGTGATAATGCTCCCTACTATAGAGTGTGGTTTTGTTGTGATAATGCTCCTACTATAGAGTGTGGTTTGTTGTGATAATGCTCCTACTATAGAGTGTGGTTTGTTGTGATAATGCTCCCTACTATAGAGTGTGGTTTGTTGTGATAATGCTCCCTACTATAGAGTGTATTGTTGTGATAATGCTCCCTACTATAGAGTGTGGTTTTGTTGTGATAATGCTCCTACTATAGAGTGTGGTTTGTTGTGATAATGCTCCTACTATAGAGTGGTTTGTTGTGATAATGCTCCTACTATAGAGTGTGGTTTGTTGTGATAATGCTCCCTACTATATAGTGTGGTTTTGTTGTGATAATGCTCCTACTATAGAGTGTGGTTTGTTGTGATAATGCTCCTACTATAGAGTGTGGTTTGTTGTGATAATGCTCCCTACTATAGAGTGTGGTTTGTTGTGATAATGCTCCCTACTATAGAGTGTGGTTTGTTGTGATAATGCTCCCTACTATAGAGTGTGGTTTTGTTGTGATAATGCTCCTACTATAGAGTGTGGTTTGTTGTGATAATGCTCCCTACTATAGAGTGGTTTGTTGTGATAATGATCCTACTATAGAGTGTGGTTTTGTTGTGATAATGCTCAAACTATAGAGTGTGGTTTGTTGTGATAATGCTCCCTACTATAGAGTGTGGTTTGCTGTGATAATGCTCCTACTATAGAGTGTGGTTTGTTGTGATAATGCTCCTACTATAGAGTGTGGTTTGTTGTGATAATGCTCCGTACTATAGAGTGTGGTTTGTTGTGATAATGCTCCTACTATAGAGTGGTTTGTTGTGATAATGCTCCCTACTATAGAGTGGTTTGTTGTGATAATGATCCTACTATAGAGTGTGGTTTGTTGTGATAATGCTCCCTACTATAGAGTGGTTTGTTGTGATAATGCTCCTACTATAGAGTGTGGTTTGCTGTGATAATGCTCCCTACTATAGAGTGTGGTTTGTTGTGATAATGCTCCCTACTATAGAGTGTGGTTTGTTGTGATAATGCTCCTACTATAGAGTGTGGTTTGTTGTGATAATGCTCCTACTATAGAGTGTGGTTTGTTGTGATAATGCTCCTACTATAGAGTGTCACAATTTGTTGTGATAATGCTCCCTACTATAGAGTGTGGTTTGTTGTGATAATGCTCCTAATATAGAGTGTTGTTTGTTGTGATAATGCTCCGTACTATAGAGTGTGGTTTGTTGTGATAATGCTCCCTACTATAGTGTGGTTTGTTGTGATAATGCTCCCTACTATAGAGTGTGGTTATAGAGTGTGGTTTGTTGTGATAATGCTCCCTACTATAGAGTGGTTTGTTGTGATAATGCTCAAACTATAGAGTGGTTTGTTGTGATAATGCTCCTACTATAGTGTGTGGTTTGTTGTGATAATGCTCCTACTATAGAGTGTGGTTTGTTGTGATAATGCTCCGTACTATAGAGTGTGGTTTGTTGTGATAATGCTTCCTACTATAGAGTGTGGTTTGTTGTGATAATGCTCCCTACTATAGAGTGTGGTTTGTTGTGATAATGCTCCTACTATAGAGTGTGGTTTTGTTGTGATAATGCTCCCTACTATAGAGTGTGGTTTGTTGTGATAATGCTCCCTACTATAGAGTGTGGTTTGTTGTGATAATGCTCCCTACTATAGAGTGTGGTTTGTTGTGATAATGCTCCCTACTATAGAGTGTGGTTTGTTGTGATAATGCTCAAACTATAGAGTGTGGTTTGTTGTGATAATGCTCCTACTATAGAGTGTGGTTTGTTGTGATAATGCTCCTACTATAGAGTGTGGTTTGTTGTGATAATGCTCCCTGCTATAGAGTGTGGTTTGTTGTGATAATGATCCTACTATAGAGTGTGGTTTGTTGTGATAATGCTCCCTACTATAGAGTGTGGTTTGTTGTGATAATGCTCCCTACTATAGAGTGTGGTTTGCTGTGATAATGCTCCTACTATAGAGTGTGGTTTGCTGTGATAATGCTCCTACTATAGAGTGTGGTTTGTTGTGATAATGCTCCGTACTATAGAGTGTCACAATTTGTTGTGATAATGCTCCTACTATAGAGTGTCACAATTTGTTGTGATAATGCTCCTACTATAGAGTGTGGTTTGTTGTGATAATGCTCCCTACTATAGAGTGGTTTGTTGTGATAATGCTCCTACTTTAGAGTGTGGTTTGTTGTGATAATGCTCCTACTATAGAGTGTGGTTTGTTGTGATAATGCTCCCTACTATAGAGTGTGGTTTGTTGTGATAATGCTCCTACTTTAGAGTGTGGTTTGTTGTGATAATGCTCCTACTATAGAGTGGTTTGTTGTGATAATGCTCCTACTATAGAGTGTGGTTTTGTTGTGATAATGCTCCTAATATAGAGTGTGGTTTATTGTGATAATGCCCCCTACTATAGAGTGTGGTTTGTTGTGATAATGCTCCTACTATAGAGTGTGGTTTGTTGTGATAATGCTCCTACTATGGAGTGTTGTTTGTTGTGATAATGCTCCCTACTATAGAGTGTGGTTTGTTGTGATAATGCTCCTACTATAGAGTGTGGTTTGTTGTGATAATGCTCCCTACTATAGAGTGTGGTTTGTTGTGATAATGCCCCCTACTATAGAGTTTGGTTTTGTTGTGATAATGCTCCCTACTATAGAGTGTCACAATTTGTTGTGATAATGCTCCCTACTATAGAGTGTGGTTTTGTTGTGATAATGCTCCTACTATAGAGTGTGGTTTGTTGTGATAATGCTCCTACTTTAGAGTGTGGTTTATCTTGATAATGCTCCTACTATAGAGTGTGGTTTGTTGTGATAATGATCCTACTATAGAGTGTGGTTTGTTGTGATAATGCTCCCTACTATAGAGTGTGGTTTGTTGTGATAATGCTCCCTACTATAGAGTGTGGTTTGCTGTGATAATGCTCCCTACAATAGAGTGGTTTGTTGTGATAATGATCCTACTATAGAGTGTGGTTTGTTGTGATAATGCTCCCTACTATAGAGTGTGGTTTGTTGTGATAATGCTCCTACTATAGAGTGTGGTTTTGTTGTGATAATGCTCCTACTATAGAGTGTCACAATTTGTTGTGATAATGCTCCCTACTATAGAGTGGTTTGTTGTGATAATGCTCCTACTATAGAGTGTGGTTTGTTGTGATAATGCTCCCTACTATAGAGTGGTTTGTTGTGATAATGCTCAAACTATAGAGTGTGGTTTGTTGTGATAATGCTCCTACTATAGAGTGTGGTTTGTTGTGATAATGCTCCTACTATAGAGTGTGGTTTGTTGTGATAATGCTCCCTACTATAGAGTGTGGTTTATCTTGATTTTGCTCCTACTATAGAGTGTGGTTTGTTGTGATAATGCTCCTACTATAGAGTGTGGTTTGTTGTGATAATGCTCCTACTATAGAGTGTGGTTTGTTGTGATAATGATCCTACTATAGAGTGTGGTTTGTTGTGATAATGCTCCCTACTATAGAGTGTGGTTTGTTGTGATAATGCTCCCTACTATAGAGTGTGGTTTGCTGTGATAATGCTCCTACTATAGTGTGGTTTGTTGTGATAATGCTCCTACTATAGAGTGTGGTTTGTTGTGATAATGCTCCGTACTATAGAGTGTGGTTTGTTGTGATAATGCTCCCTACTATAGAGTGTGGTTTGTTGTGATAATGCTCCTACTATAGAGTGTGGTTTGTTGTGATAATGCTCCTACTATAGAGTGTGGTTTGTTGTGATAATGCTCCTACTATAGAGTGTGGTTTGTTGTGATAATGCTCCTACTATAGAGTGTGGTTTGTTGTGATAATGCTCCCTACTATAGAGTGTGGTTTGTTGTGATAATGATCCTACTATAGAGTGTGGTTTGTTGTGATAATGCTCCTAATATAGAGAGTGGTTTGTTGTGATAATGCTCAAACTATAGAGTGTGGTTTGTTGTGATAATGCTCCCTACTATAGAGTGTGGTTTGTTGTGATAATGCTCCTAATATAGAGTGTGGTTTATTGTGATAATGCTCCTACTATAGAGTGTGGTTTGTTGTGATAATGCTCCTACTATAAAGTGTGGTTTGTTGTGATAATGCTCCCTAATATAGAGTGGTTTGTTGTGATAATGCTCACTACTATAGAGTGTGGTTTGTTGTGATAATGCTCCCTACTATAGAGTGTGGTTTGTTGTGATAATGCTCCCTACTATAGAGTGTGGTTTTGTTGTGATAATGCTCCTACTATAGAGTGTGGTTTGTTGTGATAATGCTCCTACTATAGAGTGTGGTTTGTTGTGATAATGCTCCCTACTATAGAGTGTGGTTTTGTTGTGATAATGCTCCTACTATAGAGTGTGGTTTGTTGTGATAATGCTCCTACTATAGAGTGTGGTTTGTTGTGATAATGCTCCCTACTATAGAGTGTGGTTTGTTGTGATAATGCTCCCTAATATAGAGTGTGGTTTGTTGTGATAATGCTCCCTACTATAGAGTGTGGTTTGTTGTGATAATGCTCCCTACTATAGAGTGTGGTTTGCTGTGATAATGCTCCTACTATAGAGTGTGGTTTGCTGTGATAATGCTCCTACTATAGAGTGTGGTTTGTTGTGATAATGCTCCCTACTATAGAGTGTGGTTTGTTGTGATAATGCTCCCTACTATAGAGTGTGGTTTGTTGTGATAATGCTCCTACTATAGAGTGGTTTGTTGTGATAATGCTCCTACTATAGAGTGTGGTTTGTTGTGATAATGCTCCCTACTATAGAGTGTGGTTTGTTGTGATAATGCTCAAACTATAGAGTGTGGTTTGTTGTGATAATGCTCAAACTATAGAGTGTGGTTTTGTTGTGATAATGCTCCTACTATAGAGTGTGGTTTGTTGTGATAATGCTCCCTACTATAGAGTGTGGTTTTGTTGTGATAATGCTCCTACTATAGAGTGTGGTTTGTTGTGATAATGCTCCTACTATAGAGTGTGGTTTGTTGTGATAATGCTCCTACTATAGAGTGTGGTTTGTTGTGATAATGCTCCCTAATATAGAGTGGTTTGTTGTGATAATGCTCCCTACTATAGAGTGTGGTTTGTTGTGATAATGATCCTACTATAGAGTGTGGTTTGTTGTGATAATGCTCCCTACTATAGAGTGTGGTTTGTTGTGATAATGCTCCCTACTATAGAGTGTGGTTTGCTGTGATAATGCTCCTACTATAGTGTGGTTTGTTGTGATAATGCTCCTACTATAGAGTGTGGTTTGTTGTGATAATGCTCCGTACTATAGAGTGTGGTTTGTTGTGATAATGCTCCCTAATATAGAGTGGTTTGTTGTGATAATGCTCACTACTATAGAGTGTGGTTTGTTGTGATAATGCTCCCTACTATAGAGTGTGGTTTGTTGTGATAATGCTCCCTACTATAGAGTGGTTTGTTGTGATAATGCTCCTACTATATAGTGTGGTTTGTTGTGATAATGCTCCCTACTATAGAGTGTGGTTTGTTGTGATAATGCCCCCTACTATAGAGTGTGGTTTTGTTGTGATAATGCTCCTACTATAGAGTGTGGTTTGTTGTGATAATGCTCCTACTATAGAGTGTGGTTTGTTGTGATAATGCTCCTACTTTAGAGTGTGGTTTGTTGTGATAATGATCCTACTATAGAGTGTGGTTTGTTGTGATAATGCTCCTACTATAGAGTGTGGTTTGTTGTGATAATGCTCCTACTATAGAGTGTGGTTTGTTGTGATAATGCTCCTACTATAGAGTGGTTTGTTGTGATAATGCTCCTACTATAGAGTGTGGTTTGTTGTGATTATGCTCCTACTTTAGAGTGTGGTTTGTTGTGATAATGCTCCTACTATAGAGTGTGGTTTGTTGTGATAATGCTCCTACTATAGAGTGTGGTTTGTTGTGATAATGCTCCCTACTATAGAGTGTGGTTTGTTGTGATAATGCTCCCTACTATAGAGTGTGGTTTGTTGTGATAATGCTCCTACTATAGTGTGTGGTTTGTTGTGATAATGCTCCTACTATAGAGTGTGGTTTGTTGTGATAATGCTCCCTACTATAGAGTGGTTTGTTGTGATAATGATCGTACTATAGTGTGTGGTTTGTTGTGATAATGCTCCTAATATAGAGTGTGGTTTGTTGTGATAATGATCCCTACTATAGAGTGTGGTTTGTTGTGATAATGCTCCCTACTATAGAGTGTGGTTTGCTGTGATAATGCTCCTACTATAGAGTGTGGTTTGTTGTGATAATGCTCCGTACTATAGAGTGTGGTTTGTTGTGATAATGCTCCTACTATAGAGTGTGGTTTGTTGTGATAATGCTCCCTACTATAGAGTGTATTGTTGTGATAATGATCCTACTATAGAGTGTGGTTTGTTGTGATAATGCTCCTACTATAGAGTGTGGTTTGTTGTGATAATGCTCCCTACTATAGAGTGTGGTTTGCTGTGATAATGCTCCTACTATAGAGTGTATTGTTGTGATAATGATCCTACTATAGAGTGTGGTTTGTTGTGATAATGCTCCCTACTATAGAGTGTGGTTTGTTGTGATAATGCTCCCTACTAGTATAGAGTGGTTTGTTGTGATAATGCTCCTACTATAGAGTGTGGTTTGTTGTGATAATGCTCCCTACTATAGAGTGTGGTTTGTTGTGATAATGCTCCTACTATAGAGTGTGGTTTTGTTGTGATAATGCTCCCTACTATAGAGTGTGGTTTGTTGTGATAATGCCCCCTACTATAGAGTGTGGTTTGTTGTGATAATGCTCAAACTATAGAGTGTGGTTTGTTGTGATAATGCTCCTACTATAGAGTGTGGTTTGTTGTGATAATGATCCTACTATAGAGTGTGGTTTGTTGTGATAATGCTCCTACTTTAGAGTGTGGTTTGTTGTGATAATGCTCCCTACTATAGAGTGGTTTGTTGTGATAATGATCCTACTATAGAGTGTGGTCTGTTGTGATAATGCTCCCTACTATAGAGTGTGGTTTGCTGTGATAATGCTCCGACTATAGAGTGTGGTTTGTTGTGATAATGCTCCCTAATATAGAGTGGTTTGTTGTGATAATGCTCCCTACTATAGTGTGGTTTGTTGTGATAATGCTCCCTACTATAGAGTGTGGTTTGTTGTGATAATGCTCCCTACTATAGAGTGGTTTGTTGTGATAATGCTCCCTACTATAGAGTGTGGTTTGTTGTGATAATGCTCCTACTATAGAGTGTGGTTTGTTGTGATAATGCTCCCTACTATAGAGTGGTTTGTTGTGATAATGCTCCCTACTATAGAGTGTGGTTTGTTGTGATAATGCTCCCTACTATAGAGTGTGGTTTGTTGTGATAATGCTCCCTACTATAGAGTGTGGTTTGCTGTGATAATGCCCCCTACTATAGAGTGTGGTTTTGTTGTGATAATGCTCCTACTATAGAGTGTGGTTTGTTGTGATAATGCTCCTACTATAGAGTGTGGTTTGTTGTGATAATGCTCCCTACTATAGAGTGTGGTTTGTTGTGATAATGCTCCTACTATAGTGTGGTTTGTTGTGATAATGCTCCTACTATAGAGTGTGGTTTGTTGTGATAATGCTCAAACTATAGAGTGTGGTTTGTTATGATAATGCTCCTACTATAGAGTGTGGTTTGTTGTGATAATGCTCCTACTATAGAGTGTGGTTTGTTGTGATAATGCTCCCTACTATAGAGTGTGGTTTGTTGTGATAATGCTCCCTACTATAGTGTGGTTTGTTGTGATAATGCTCCCTACTATAGAGTGTGGTTTGTTGTGATAATGCTCCCTACTATAGAGTGTGGTTTTGTTGTGATAATGCTCCTACTATAGAGTGTGGTTTGTTGTGATAATGCTCCCTACTATAGAGTGGTTTGTTGTGATAATGCTCCCTACTATAGAGTGTGGTTTGTTGTGATAATGCTCCTTACTATAGAGTGGTTTGTTGTGATAATGCTCCTACTATAGAGTGTGGTTTTGTTGTGATAATGCTCCCTACTATAGAGTGTGGTTTGTTGTGATAATGCCCCCTACTATAGAGTGTGGTTTGTTGTGATAATGCTCAATACTATAGAGTGTGGTTTGTTGTGATAATGCTCCTACTATAGAGTGTGGTTTGTTGTGATAATGATCCTACTATAGAGTGTGGTTTGTTGTGATAATGCTCCTACTTTAGAGTGTGGTTTGTTGTGATAATGCTCCCTACTATAGAGTGGTTTGTTGTGATAATGATCCTACTATAGAGTGTGGTCTGTTGTGATAATGCTCCCTACTATAGAGTGTGGTTTGCTGTGATAATGCTCCGACTATAGAGTGTGGTTTGTTGTGATAATGCTCCCTAATATAGAGTGGTTTGTTGTGATAATGCTCCCTACTATAGTGTGGTTTGTTGTGATAATGCTCCCTACTATAGAGTGTGGTTTGTTGTGATAATGCTCCCTACTATAGAGTGGTTTGTTGTGATAATGCTCCCTACTATAGAGTGTGGTTTGTTGTGATAATGCTCCTACTATAGAGTGTGGTTTGTTGTGATAATGCTCCCTACTATAGAGTGGTTTGTTGTGATAATGCTCCCTACTATAGAGTGTGGTTTGTTGTGATAATGCTCCCTACTATAGAGTGTGGTTTGTTGTGATAATGCTCCCTACTATAGAGTGTGGTTTGCTGTGATAATGCCCCCTACTATAGAGTGTGGTTTTGTTGTGATAATGCTCCTACTATAGAGTGTGGTTTGTTGTGATAATGCTCCTACTATAGAGTGTGGTTTGTTGTGATAATGCTCCCTACTATAGAGTGTGGTTTGTTGTGATAATGCTCCTACTATAGAGTGTGGTTTGTTGTGATAATGCTCCTACTATAGAGTGTGGTTTGTTGTGATAATGCTCAAACTATAGAGTGTGGTTTGTTATGACAATGCTCCTACTATAGAGTGTGGTTTGTTGTGATAATGCTCCTACTATAGAGTGTGGTTTGTTGTGATAATGCTCCTACTTTAGAGTGTGGTTTGTTGTGATAATGCTCCTACTATAGAGTGTGGTTTGTTGTGATAATGCTCCTACTATAGAGTGTGGTTTGTTGTGATAATGCTCCCTACTATAGAGTGGTTTGTTGTGATAATGCTCCTACTATAGAGTGTGGTTTGTTGTGATAATGCTCCTACTATAGAGTGTGGTTTGTCGTGATAATGCTCCCTACTATAGAGTGTATTGTTGTGATAATGATCCTACTATAGAGTGTGGTTTGTTGTGATAATGCTCCCTACTATAGAGTGTGGTTTGTTGTGATAATGCTCCCTACTATAGAGTGTGGTTTGTTGTGATAATGCTCCTACTATAGAGTGTGGTTTGTTGTGATAATGATCCTACTATAGAGTGTGGTTTGTTGTGATAATGCTCCCTACTATAGAGTGTGGTTTGTTGTGATAATGCTCCCTACTATAGAGTGGTTTGTTGTGATAATGATCCTACTATAGAGTGTGGTCTGTTGTGATAATGCTCCCTACTATAGAGTGTGGTTTGCTGTGATAATGCTCCGACTATAAGAAGACCATGTAGAGTTACAGTATATAGGGCTGACTGGGAGGGAAGACCATGTAGAGTTACAGTATATAGGGCAGACTGGGGGGAAGACCATGTAGAGTTACAGTATATAGGGCTGACTGGGGGGGAAGACCATGTAGAGTTACAGTATATAGGGCTGACTGGGGGGGAAGACCATGTAGAGTTACAGTATATAGGGCTGACTGGGGGGAAGACCATGTGGAGTTACAGTATCTCTACATGGTCTTCCCCACAGTCAGCCCTATATACTGTAACTCTACATGGTCTTCCCCACAGTCAGCCCTATATACTGTAACTCTACATGGTCTTCCCCCACAGTCAGCCCTATATAATGTAACTCTACATGGTCTCCCCCCCAGTCAGCCCTATATACTGTAACTCTACATGGTCTCCCCCCCAGTCAGCCCTATATACTGTAACTCTACATGGTCTTCCCCACAGTCAGCCCTATATACTGTAACTCTACATGGTCTTCCCTCCCAGTCAGCCCTATATACTGTAACTCTACATGGTCTTCCCCCCAGTCAGCCCTATATACTGTAACTCTACATGGTCTTCCCCCCCAGTCAGCCCTATATACTGTAACTCTACATGGCTTCCCCCCAGTCAGCCCTATATACTGTAACTCTACATGGTCTTCCCCATAGTCAGCCCTATATACTGTAACTCTACATGGTCTTCCCCACAGTCAGCCCTATATACTGTAACTCTACATGGTCTTCCCCCCCAGTCAGCCCTATATACTGTAACTCTACATGGTCTTCCCTCCCAGTCAGCCCTATATACTGTAACTCTACATGGTCTTCCCTCCCAGTCAGCCCTATATACTGTAACTCTACATGGTCTTCCCTCCCAGTCAGCCCTATATACTGTAACTCTACATGGTCTTCCCCACAGTCAGCCCTATATACTGTAACTCTACATGGTCTTCCCTCCCAGTCAGCCCTATATACTGTAACTCTACATGGTCTTCCCCACAGTCAGCCCTATATACTGTAACTCTACATGGTCTTCCCCCCAGTCAGCCCTATATACTGTAACTCTACATGGTCTTCCCCATAGTCAGCCCTATATACTGTAACTCTACATGGTCTTCCCTCCCAGTCAGCCCTATATACTGTAACTCTACATGGTCTTCCCTCCCAGTCAGTCCTATATACTGTAACTCTACATGGTCTTCCCTCCCAGTCAGCCCTATATACTGTAACTCTACATGGTCTTCCCCACAGTCAGCCCTATATACTGTAACTCTACATGGTCTTCCCCCCAGTCAGCCCTATATACTGTAACTCTACATGGTCTTCCCCCCCAGTCAGCCCTATATACTGTAACTCTACATGGTCTCCCCCCCCAGTCAGCCCTATATACTGTAACTCTACATGGTCTTCCCTCCCAGTCAGCCCTATATACTGTAACTCTACATGGTCTTCCCCCCCAGTCAGCCCTATATACTGTAACTCTACATGGTCTTCCCTCCCAGTCAGCCCTATATACTGTAACTCTACATGGTCTTCCCTCCCAGTCAGCCCTATATACTGTAACTCCACATGGTCTTCCCCCCAGTCAGCCCTATATACTGTAACTCTACATGGTCTTCCCCACAGTCAGCCCTATATTCTGTAACTCTACATGGTCTTCCCCCAGTCAGCCCTATATACTGTAACTCCACATGGTCTTCCCCATAGTCAGCCCTATATACTGTAACTCTACATGGTCTTCCCTCCCAGTCAGCCCTATATACTGTAACTCTACATGGTCTTCCCTCCCAGTCAGCCCTATATACTGTAACTCTACATGGTCTTCCCTCCCAGTCAGCCCTATATACTGTAACTCTACATGGTCTTCCCTCCCAGTCAGCCCTATATACTGTAACTCTACATGGTCTTCCCCACAGTCAGCCCTATATACTGTAACTCTACATGGTCTTCCCCATAGTCAGCCCTATATACTGTAACTCTACATGGTCTTCCCCACAGTCAGCCCTATATACTGTAACTCTACATGGTCTTCCCCATAGTCAGCCCTATATACTGTAACTACATGGTCTTCCCTCCCAGTCAGCCCTATATACTGTAACTCTACATGGTCTTCCCCCCAGTCAGCCCTATATAATGTAACTCTACATGGTCTTCCCCCCAGTCAGCCCTATATACTGTAACTCTACATGGTCTTCCCCCCCAGTCAGCCTTATATACTGTAACTCTACATGGTCTTCCCTCCCAGTCAGCCCTATATACTGTAACTCTACATGGTCTTTCCCCCCAGTCTGCCCTATATACTGTAACTCTACATGGTCTTCCCTCCCAGTCAGCCCTATATACTGTAACTCTACATGGTCTTCCCCCCAGTCAGCCCTATATACTGTAACTCTACATGGTCTTCCCCCCAGTCAGCCCTATATACTGTAACTCTACATGGTCTTCCCCCCAGTCAGCCCTATATACTGTAACTCTACAGGGTCTTCCCCCCAGTCAGCCCTATATACTGTAACTCTACATGGTTTTCCCCACAGTCAGCCCTATATACTGTAACTCTACATGGTCTTCCCCCCAGTCAGCCCTATATACTGTAACTCTACATGGTCTTCCCCCCCAGTCAGCCCTATATACTGTAACTCTACATGGTCTTCCCCCCCAGTCAGCCCTATATACTGTAACTCTACATGGTCTTCCCTCCCAGTCAGCCCTATATACTGTAACTCTACATGGTCTTCCCCACAGTCAGCCCTATATACTGTAACTCTACATGGTCTTCCCCCCAGTCAGCCCTATATACTGTAACTCTACATGGTCTTCCCCCCCAGTCAGCCCTATATACTGTAACTCTACATGGTCTTCCCCCCAGTCAGCCCTATATACTGTAACTCTACATGGTCTTCCCCCCCCAGTCAGCCCTATATACTGTAACTCTACATGGTCTTCCCTCCCAGTCAGCCCTATATACTGTAACTCTACATGGTCTTCCCCACAGTCAGCCCTATATACTGTAACTCTACATGGTCTTCCCCATAGTCAGCCCTATATACTGTAACTCTACATGGTCTTCCCTCCCAGTCAGCCCTACATACTGTAACTCTACATGGTCTTCCCTCCCAGTCAGCCCTATATACTGTAACTCTACATGGTCTTCCCCCCCAGTCAGCCCTATATACTGTAACTCTACATGGTCTTCCCCCCCAGTCAGCCCTATATACTGTAACTCTACATGGTCTTCCCCATAGTCAGCCCTATATACTGTAACTCTACATGGTCTTCCCTCCCAGTCAGCCCTATATACTGTAACTCTACACAGTCTTCCCCCCAGTCAGCCCTATATACTGTAACTCTACATGGTCTTCCCCCCCAGTCAGCCCTATATACTGTAACTCTACATGGTCTTCCCTCCCAGTCAGCCCTATATACTGTAACTCTACATGGTTTTCCCCCCAGTCAGCCCTATATACTGTAACTCTACATGGTCTTCCCTCCCAGTCAGCCCTATATACTGTAACTCTACATGGTCTTCCCCCCAGTCAGCCCTATATACTGTAACTCTACATGGTCTTCCCCCCCCAGTCAGCCCTATATACTGTAACTCTACATGGTCTTCCCTCCCAGTCAGCCCTATATACTGTAACTCTACATGGTCTTCCCCACAGTCAGCCCTATATACTGTAACTCTACATGGTCTTCCCCATAGTCAGCCCTATATACTGTAACTCTACATGGTCTTCTCTCCCAGTCAGCCCTACATACTGTAACTCTACATGGTCTTCCCTCCCAGTCAGCCCTATATACTGTAACTCTACATGGTCTTCCCCCCCAGTCAGCCCTATATACTGTAACTCTACATGGTCTTCCCCCCAGTCAGCCCTATATACTGTAACTCTACACAGTCTTCCCCCCAGTCAGCCCTATATACTGTAACTCTACATGGTCTTCCCCCCCAGTCAGCCCTATATACTGTAACTCTACATGGTCTTCCCTCCCAGTCAGCCCTATATACTGTAACTCTACATGGTCTTCCCCCCAGTCAGCCCTATATACTGTAACTCTACATGGTCTTCCCTCCCAGTCAGCCCTATATACTGTAACTCTACATGGTCTTCCCCCCAGTCAGCCCTATATACTGTAACTCTACACAGTCTTCCCCCCCAGTCAGCCCTATATACTGTAACTCTACATGGTCTTCCCTCCCAGTCAGCCCTATATACTGTAACTCTACATGGTCTTCCCCCCCAGTCAGCCCTATATACTGTAACTCTACACGGTCTTCCCCCCAGTCAGCCCTATATACTGTAACTCTACATGGTCTTCCCCCCAGTCAGCCCTATATACTGTAACTCTACATGGTCTTCCCCCCTCCCAGTCAGCCCTATATACTGTAACTCTACATGGTCTTCCCCCCAGTCAGCCCTATATACCGTAACTCTACACGGTCTTCCCTCCCAGTCAGCCCTATATACTGTAACTCTACATGGTCTTCCCTCCCAGTCAGCCCTATATACTGTAACTCTACATGGTCTTCCCCCCCCAGTCAGCCCTATATACTGTAACTCTACATGGTCTTCCCCCCCAGTCAGCCCTATATACTGTAACTCTACATGGTCTTCCCCCCCAGTCAGCCCTATATACTGTAACTCTACATGGTCTTCCCCCCCAGTCAGCCCTATATACTGTAACTCTACATGGTCTTCCCCCCAGTCAGCCCTATATACTGTAACTCTACATGGTCTCCCTCCCAGTCAGCCCTATATACTGTAACTCTACATGGTCTTCCCTCCCAGTCAGCCCTATATACTGTAACTCTACATGGTCTTCCCCACAGTCAGCCCTATATACTGTAACTCTACATGGTCTTCCCCCCAGTCAGCCCTATATACTGTAACTCTACATGGTCTCCCCCCCAGTCAGCCCTATATACTGTAACTCTACATGGTCTTCCCCCCCAGTCAGCCCTATATACTGTAACTCTACATGGTCTTCCCTCCCAGTCAGCCCTATATACTGTAACTCTACATGGTCTTCCCCACAGTCAGCCCTATATACTGTAACTCTACATGGTCTTCCCCCCAGTCAGCCCTATATACTGTAACTCTACATGGTCTTCCCCCCCAGTCAGCCCTATATACTGTAACTCTACATGGTCTTCCCCCCAGTCAGCCCTATATACTGTAACTCTACATGGTCTTCCCCCCAGTCAGCCCTATATACTGTAACTCTACATGGTCTTCCCTTCCAGTCAGCCCTATATACTGTAACTCTACATGGTCTTCCCCACAGTCAGCCCTATATACTGTAACTCTACATGGTCTTCCCTCCCAGTCAGCCCTATATACTGTAACTCTACATGGTCTTCCCTCCCAGTCAGCCCTACATACTGTAACTCTACATGGTCTTCCCTCCCAGTCAGCCCTATATACTGTAACTCTACATGGTCTTCCCCCCCAGTCAGCCCTATATACTGTAACTCTACATGGTCTTCCCCCCAGTCAGCCCTATATACTGTAACTCTACACGGTCTTCCCCCCAGTCAGCCCTATATACTGTAACTCTACATGGTCTTCCCCCCCAGTCAGCCCTATATACTGTAACTCTACATGGTCTTCCCTCCCAGTCAGCCCTATATACTGTAACTCTACATGGTCTTCCCCCCAGTCAGCCCTATATACTGTAACTCTACATGGTCTTCCCTCCCACCATGGTGTGGTTTGTTGTGATAATGATCCTACTATAGAGTGTGGTTTGTTGTCATAATGCTCCTACTATAGAGTGGTTTGTTGTGATAATGCTCCCTACTATAGAGTGTGGTTTGTTGTGATAATGCTCCCTACTATAGAGTGTGGTTTGTTGTGATAATGCTCCTACTATAGTGTGGTTTGTTGTGATAATGCTCCTACTATAGAGTGTGTTTTGTTGTGATAATGCTCCTACTATAGAGTGTGGTTTGTTGTGATAATGCTCCCAACTATAGAGTGTGGTTTGTTGTGATAATGCTCCTACTTTAGAGTGTGGTTTGTTGTGATAATGCTCCTACTATAGAGTGTGGTTTGTTGTGATAATGCTCCCTACTATATAGTGGTTTGTTGTGATAATGATCCTACTATAGAGTGTGGTCTGTTGTGATAATGCTCCTACTATAGAGTGTGGTTTGCTGTGATAATGCTCCCTACTATAGTGTGGTTTGTTGTGATAATGCTCCCTACTATAGAGTGTGGTTTGTTGTGATAATGCTCCCTACTATAGAGTGGTTTGTTGTGATAATGCTAAAACTATAGAGTGTGGTTTGTTGTGATAATGCTCCTACTATAGAGTGGTTTGTTGTGATAATGCTCCTACTATAGAGTGTGGTTTGTTGTGATAATGCTCCCTACTATAGAGTGTGGTTTGTTGTGATAATGATCCTACTATAGAGTGTGGTTTGTTGTGATAATGCTCCCTACTATAGAGTGTATTGTTGTGATAATGATCCTACTATGGAGTGTGGTTTGTTGTGATAATGCTCCCTACTATAGAGTGGTTTGTTGTGATAATGCTCCCTACTATAGTGTGGTTTGTTGTGATAATGCTCCCTACTATAGAGTGTGGTTTGTTGTGATAATGCTCCCTACTATAGAGTGGTTTGTTGTGATAATGCTCCTACTATAGAGTGTGGTTTGTTGTGATAATGCTCCTACTATAGAGTGGTTTGCTGTGATAATGCTCCTACTATAGAGTGTGGTTTGTTGTGATAATGCTCCTACTATAGAGTGGTTTGTTGTGATAATGCTCCTACTATAGAGTGTGGTTTGTTGTGATAATGCTCCCTACTATAGAGTGTGGTTTGTTGTGATAATGCTCCCTACTATAGAGTGTGGTTTGCTGTGATAATGCTCCTACTATAGAGTGTGGTTTGTTGTGATAATGCTCCTACTATAGAGTGTGGTTTGTTGTGATAATGCTCCCTACTATAGAGTGTGGTTTGTTGTGATAATGATCCTACTATAGAGTGTGGTTTGTTGTGATAATGCTCCTACTTTAGAGTGTGGTTTGTTGTGATAATGCTCCTACTATAGAGTGTGGTTTGTTGTGATAATGCTCCTACTATAGAGTGTGGTTTGTTGTGATAATGCTCCCTACTATAGAGTGGTTTGTTGTGATAATGCTCCTACTATAGAGTGTGGTTTGTTGTGATAATGCTCCTACTATAGAGTGTGGTTTGTCGTGATAATGCTCCCTACTATAGAGTGTATTGTTGTGATAATGATCCTACTATAGAGTGTGGTTTGTTGTGATAATGCTCCCTACTATAGAGTGTGGTTTGTTGTGATAATGCTCCCTACTATAGAGTGTGGTTTGTTGTGATAATGCTCCTACTATAGAGTGTGGTTTGTTGTGATAATGATCCTACTATAGAGTGTGGTTTGTTGTGATAATGCTCCCTACTATAGAGTGTGGTTTGTTGTGATAATGCTCCCTACTATAGAGTGGTTTGTTGTGATAATGATCCTACTATAGAGTGTGGTCTGTTGTGATAATGCTCCCTACTATAGAGTGTGGTTTGCTGTGATAATGCTCCGACTATAAGAAGACCATGTAGAGTTACAGTATATAGGGCTGACTGGGAGGGAAGACCATGTAGAGTTACAGTATATAGGGCAGACTGGGGGGAAGACCATGTAGAGTTACAGTATATAGGGCTGACTGGGGGGGAAGACCATGTAGAGTTACAGTATATAGGGCTGACTGGGGGGGAAGACCATGTAGAGTTACAGTATATAGGGCTGACTGGGGGGAAGACCATGTGGAGTTACAGTATCTCTACATGGTCTTCCCCACAGTCAGCCCTATATACTGTAACTCTACATGGTCTTCCCCACAGTCAGCCCTATATACTGTAACTCTACATGGTCTCCCCCACAGTCAGCCCTATATAATGTAACTCTACATGGTCTCCCCCCCAGTCAGCCCTATATACTGTAACTCTACATGGTCTCCCCCCCAGTCAGCCCTATATACTGTAACTCTACATGGTCTTCCCCCCAGTCAGCCCTATATACTGTAACTCTACATGGTCTTCCCCCCCAGTCAGCCCTATATACTGTAACTCTACATGGTCTTCCCCCAGTCAGCCCTATATACTGTAACTCTACATGGTCTTCCCCATAGTCAGCCCTATATACTGTAACTCTACATGGTCTTCCCCACAGTCAGCCCTATATACTGTAACTCTACATGGTCTTCCCCCCAGTCAGCCCTATATACTGTAACTCTACATGGTCTTCCCCCCCAGTCAGCCCTATATACTGTAACTCTACATGGTCTTCCCCCCCAGTCAGCCCTATATACTGTAACTCTACATGGTCTTCCCTCCCAGTCAGCCCTATATACTGTAACTCTACATGGTCTTCCCCCCCAGTCAGCCCTATATACTGTAACTCTACATGGTCTTCCCCCCCAGTCAGCCCTATATACTGTAACTCTACATGGTCTTCCCTCCCAGTCAGCCCTATATACTGTAACTCTACATGGTCTTCCCTCCCAGTCAGCCTTATATACTGTAACTCTACATGGTCTTCCCCCCAGTCAGCCCTATATACTGTAACTCTACATGGTCTTCCCCCCAGTCAGCCCTATATACTGTAACTCTACATGGTCTTCCCCCCAGTCAGCCCTATATACTGTAACTCTACATGGTCTTCCCCCCAGTCAGCCCTATATACTGTAACTCTACATGGTCTTCCCCCCCAGTCAGCCCTATATACTGTAACTCTACATGGTCTTCCCCCCCAGTCAGCCCTATATACTGTAACTCTACATGGTCTTCCCTCCCAGTCAGCCCTATATACTGTAACTCTACATGGTCTTCCCCACAGTCAGCCCTATATACTGTAACTCTACATTGTCTTCCCCATAGTCAGCCCTATATACTGTAACTCTACATGGTCTTCCCTCCCAGTCAGCCCTACATACTGTAACTCTACATGGTCTTCCCTCCCAGTCAGCCCTATATACTGTAACTCTACATGGTCTTCCCCCCCAGTCAGCCCTATATACTGTAACTCTACATGGTCTTCCCCCCAGTCAGCCCTATATACTGTAACTCTACATGGTCTTCCCCCCAGTCAGCCCTATATACTGTAACTCTACATGGTCTTCCCCCCCAGTCAGCCCTATATACTGTAACTCTACATGGTCTTCCCTCCCAGTCAGCCCTATATACTGTAACTCTACATGGTCTTCCCCCCAGTCAGCCCTATATACTGTAACTCTACATGGTCTTCCCTCCCAGTCAGCCCTATATACTGTAACTCTACATGGTCTTCCCCCCAGTCAGCCCTATATACTGTAACTCTACATGGTCTTCCTCCCAGTCAGCCCTATATACTGTAACTCTACATGGTCTTCCCCCCAGTCAGCCCTATATACTGTAACTCTACATGGTCTTCCCCCCAGTCAGCCCTATATACTGTAACTCTACATGGTCTTCCCCCCCAGTCAGCCCTATATACTGTAACTCTACATGGTCTTCCCCCCCAGTCAGCCCTATATACTGTAACTCTACATGGTCTTCCCCCCTCCCAGTCAGCCCTATATACTGTAACTCTACATGGTCTTCCCCCCAGTCAGCCCTATATACTGTAACTCTACACGGTCTTCCCTCCCAGTCAGCCCTATATACTGTAACTCTACATGGTCTTCCCTCCCAGTCAGCCCTATATACTGTAACTCTACATGGTCTTCCCCCCCAGTCAGCCCTATATACTGTAACTCTACATGGTCTTCCCCCCCAGTCAGCCCTATATACTGTAACTCTACATGGTCTTCCCCCCCAGTCAGCCCTATATACTGTAACTCTACATGGTCTTCCCCCCCAGTCAGCCCTATATACTGTAACTCTACATGGTCTTCCCCCCAGTCAGCCCTATATACTGTAACTCTACATGGTCTCCCTCCCAGTCAGCCCTATATACTGTAACTCTACATGGTCTTCCCTCCCAGTCAGCCCTATATACTGTAACTCTACATGGTCTTCCCCACAGTCAGCCCTATATACTGTAACTCTACATGGTCTTCCCCCCAGTCAGCCCTATATACTGTAACTCTACATGGTCTTCCCCCCCAGTCAGCCCTATATACTGTAACTCTACATGGTCTTCCCCACAGTCAGCCCTATATACTGTAACTCTACATGGTCTTCCCTCCCAGTCAGCCCTATATACTGTAACTCTACATGGTCTTCCCCCCAGTCAGCCCTATATACTGTAACTCTACATGGTCTTCCCTCCCACCATGGTGTGGTTTGTTGTGATAATGATCCTACTATAGAGTGTGGTTTGTTGTGATAATGCTCCTACTATAGAGTGGTTTGTTGTGATAATGCTCCCTACTATAGAGTGTGGTTTGTTGTGATAATGCTCCTACTATAGTGTGGTTTGTTGTGATAATGCTCCTACTATAGAGTGTGGTTTGTTGTGATAATGCTCCTACTATAGTGTGGTTTGTTGTGATAATGCTCCCAACTATAGAGTGTGGTTTGTTGTGATAATGCTCCTACTTTAGAGTGTGGTTTGTTGTGATAATGCTCCTACTATAGAGTGTGGTTTGTTGTGATAATGCTCCCTACTATAGAGTGGTTTGTTGTGATAATGATCCTACTATAGAGTGTGGTCTGTTGTGATAATGCTCCTACTATAGAGTGTGGTTTGCTGTGATAATGCTCCCTACTATAGTGTGGTTTGTTGTGATAATGCTCCCTACTATAGAGTGTGGTTTGTTGTGATAATGCTCCCTACTATAGAGTGGTTTGTTGTGATAATGCTAAAACTATAGAGTGTGGTTTGTTGTGATAATGCTCCTACTATAGAGTGGTTTGTTGTGATAATGCTCCTACTATAGAGTGTGGTTTGTTGTGATAATGCTCCCTACTATAGAGTGTGGTTTGTTGTGATAATGATCCTACTATAGAGTGTGGTTTGTTGTGATAATGCTCCCTACTATAGAGTGTATTGTTGTGATAATGATCCTACTATGGAGTGTGGTTTGTTGTGATAATGCTCCCTACTATAGAGTGGTTTGTTGTGATAATGCTCCCTACTATAGTGTGGTTTGTTGTGATAATGCTCCCTACTATAGAGTGTGGTTTGTTGTGATAATGCTCCCTACTATAGAGTGGTTTGTTGTGATAATGCTCCTACTATAGAGTGTGGTTTGTTGTGATAATGCTCCTACTATAGAGTGGTTTGCTGTGATAATGCTCCTACTATAGAGTGTGGTTTGTTGTGATAATGCTCCTACTATAGAGTGGTTTGTTGTGATAATGCTCCTACTATAGAGTGTGGTTTGTTGTGATAATGCTCCCTACTATAGAGTGTGGTTTGTTGTGATAATGCTCCCTACTATAGAGTGTGGGTTGCTGTGATAATGCTCCTACTATAGAGTGTGGTTTGTTGTGATAATGCTCCTACTATAGAGTGTGGTTTGTTGTGATAATGCTCCCTACTATAGAGTGTGGTTTGTTGTGATAATGATCCTACTATAGAGTGTGGTTTGTTGTGATAATGCTCCTACTTCAGAGTGTGGTTTGTTGTGATAATGCTCCTACTATAGAGTGTATTGTTGTGATAATGATCCTACTATAGAGTGTGGTTTGTTGTGATAATGCTCCCTACTATAGAGTGTGGTTTGTTGTGATAATGCTCCCTACTATAGAGTGTGGTTTGTTGTGATAATGCTCCTACTATAGAGTGTGGTTTGTTGTGATAATGATCCTACTATAGAGTGTGGTTTGTTGTGATAATGCTCCCTACTATAGAGTGTGGTTTGTTGTGATAATGCTCCCTACTATAGAGTGGTTTGTTGTGATAATGATCCTACTATAGAGTGTGGTTTGTTGTGATAATGCTCCCTACTATAGAGTGTGGTTTGTTGTGATAATGCTCCCTACTATAGAGTGTGGTTTGTTGTGATAATGCTCCCTACTATAGAGTGGTTTGTTGTGATAATGATCCTACTATAGAGTGTGGTCTGTTGTGATAATGCTCCCTACTATAGAGTGTGGTTTGCTGTGATAATGCTCCGACTATAAGAAGACCATGTAGAGTTACAGTATATAGGGCTGACTGGGAGGGAAGACCATGTAGAGTTACAGTATATAGGGCAGACTGGGGGGAAGACCATGTAGAGTTACAGTATATAGGGCTGACTGGGGGGGAAGACCATGTAGAGTTACAGTATATAGGGCTGACTGGGGGGGAAGACCATGTAGAGTTACAGTATATAGGGCTGACTGGGGGGAAGACCATGTGGAGTTACAGTATCTCTACATGGTCTTCCCCACAGTCAGCCCTATATACTGTAACTCTACATGGTCTTCCCCACAGTCAGCCCTATATACTGTAACTCTACATGGTCTTCCCCCACAGTCAGCCCTATATAATGTAACTCTACATGGTCTCCCCCCCAGTCAGCCCTATATACTGTAACTCTACATGGTCTCCCCCCCAGTCAGCCCTATATACTGTAACTCTACATGGTCTCCCCCCCAGTCAGCCCTATATAATGTAACTCTACATGGTCTCCCCCCCAGTCAGCCCTATATACTGTAACTCTACATGGTCTTCCCCCCCAGTCAGCCCTATATACTGTAACTCTACATGGTCTTCCCCCCAGTCAGCCCTATATACTGTAACTCTACATGGTCTTCCCCATAGTCAGCCCTATATACTGTAACTCTACATGGTCTTCCCCACAGTCAGCCCTATATACTGTAACTCTACATGGTCTTCCCCCCCCAGTCAGCCCTATATACTGTAACTCTACATGGTATTCCCTCACAGTCAGCCCTATATACTGTAACTCTACATGGTCTTCCCTCCCAGTCAGCCCTATATACTGTAACTCTACATGGTCTTTCCCCCCAGTCTGCCCTATATACTGTAACTCTACATGGTCTTCCCTCCCAGTCAGCCCTATATACTGTAACTCTACATGGTCTTCCCCCCAGTCAGCCCTATATACTGTAACTCTACATGGTCTTCCCCCCAGTCAGCCCTATATACTGTAACTCTACATGGTCTTCCCCCCAGTCAGCCCTATATACTGTAACTCTACAGGGTCTTCCCCCCAGTCAGCCCTATATACTGTAACTCTACATGGTTTTCCCCACAGTCAGCCCTATATACTGTAACTCTACATGGTCTTCCCTCCCAGTCAGCCCTATATACTGTAACTCTACATGGTCTTCCCTCCCAGTCAGCCCTATATACTGTAACTCTACATGGTCTTCCCCCCAGTCAGCCCTATATACTGTAACTCTACACAGTCTTCCCCCCAGTCAGCCCTATATACTGTAACTCTACATGGTCTTCCCCCCAGTCAGCCCTATATACTGTAACTCTACATGGTCTTCCCCCCAGTCAGCCCTATATACTGTAACTCTACACGGTCTTCCCCCCAGTCAGCCCTATATACTGTAACTCTACATGGTCTTCCCCCCCAGTCAGCCCTATATACTGTAACTCTACATGGTCTTCCCTCCCAGTCAGCCCTATATACTGTAACTCTACATGGTCTTCCCCCCAGTCAGCCCTATATACTGTAACTCTACATGGTCTTCCCTCCCACCATGGTGTGGTTTGTTGTGATAATGATCCTACTATAGAGTGTGGTTTGTTGTGATAATGCTCCTACTATAGAGTGGTTTGTTGTGATAATGCTCCCTACTATAGAGTGTGGTTTGTTGTGATAATGCTCCCTACTATAGAGTGTGGTTTGTTGTGATAATGCTCCTACTATAGTGTGGTTTGTTGTGATAATGCTCCTACTATAGAGTGTGGTTTGTTGTGATAATGCTCCTACTATAGAGTGTGGTTTGTTGTGATAATGCTCCCAACTATAGAGTGTGGTTTGTTGTGATAATGCTCCTACTTTAGAGTGTGGTTTGTTGTGATAATGCTCCTACTATAGAGTGTGGTTTGTTGTGATAATGCTCCCTACTATAGAGTGGTTTGTTGTGATAATGATCCTACTATAGAGTGTGGTCTGTTGTGATAATGCTCCTACTATAGAGTGTGGTTTGCTGTGATAATGCTCCCTACTATAGTGTGGTTTGTTGTGATAATGCTCCCTACTATAGAGTGTGGTTTGTTGTGATAATGCTCCCTACTATAGAGTGGTTTGTTGTGATAATGCTAAAACTATAGAGTGTGGTTTGTTGTGATAATGCTCCTACTATAGAGTGGTTTGTTGTGATAATGCTCCTACTATAGAGTGTGGTTTGTTGTGATAATGCTCCCTACTATAGAGTGTGGTTTGTTGTGATAATGATCCTACTATAGAGTGTGGTTTGTTGTGATAATGCTCCCTACTATAGAGTGTATTGTTGTGATAATGATCCTACTATGGAGTGTGGTTTGTTGTGATAATGCTCCCTACTATAGAGTGGTTTGTTGTGATAATGCTCCCTACTATAGTGTGGTTTGTTGTGATAATGCTCCCTACTATAGAGTGTGGTTTGTTGTGATAATGCTCCCTACTATAGAGTGGTTTGTTGTGATAATGCTCCTACTATAGAGTGTGGTTTGTTGTGATAATGCTCCTACTATAGAGTGGTTTGCTGTGATAATGCTCCTACTATAGAGTGTGGTTTGTTGTGATAATGCTCCTACTATAGAGTGGTTTGTTGTGATAATGCTCCTACTATAGAGTGTGGTTTGTTGTGATAATGCTCCCTACTATAGAGTGTGGTTTGTTGTGATAATGCTCCCTACTATAGAGTGTGGGTTGCTGTGATAATGCTCCTACTATAGAGTGTGGTTTGTTGTGATAATGCTCCTACTATAGAGTGTGGTTTGTTGTGATAATGCTCCCTACTATAGAGTGTGGTTTGTTGTGATAATGATCCTACTATAGAGTGTGGTTTGTTGTGATAATGCTCCTACTTCAGAGTGTGGTTTGTTGTGATAATGCTCCTACTATAGAGTGTGGTTTGTTGTGATAATGCTCCTACTATAGAGTGTGGTTTGTTGTGATAATGCTCCCTACTATAGAGTGGTTTGTTGTGATAATGCTCCTACTATAGAGTGTGGTTTGTTGTGATAATGCTCCTACTATAGAGTGTGGTTTGTCGTGATAATGCTCCCTACTATAGAGTGTATTGTTGTGATAATGATCCTACTATAGAGTGTGGTTTGTTGTGATAATGCTCCCTACTATAGAGTGTGGTTTGTTGTGATAATGCTCCCTACTATAGAGTGTGGTTTGTTGTGATAATGCTCCTACTATAGAGTGTGGTTTGTTGTGATAATGATCCTACTATAGAGTGTGGTTTGTTGTGATAATGCTCCCTACTATAGAGTGTGGTTTGTTGTGATAATGCTCCCTACTATAGAGTGGTTTGTTGTGATAATGATCCTACTATAGAGTGTGGTTTGTTGTGATAATGCTCCCTACTATAGAGTGTGGTTTGTTGTGATAATGCTCCCTACTATAGAGTGTGGTTTGTTGTGATAATGCTCCCTACTATAGAGTGGTTTGTTGTGATAATGATCCTACTATAGAGTGTGGTCTGTTGTGATAATGCTCCCTACTATAGAGTGTGGTTTGCTGTGATAATGCTCCGACTATAAGAAGACCATGTAGAGTTACAGTATATAGGGCTGACTGGGAGGGAAGACCATGTAGAGTTACAGTATATAGGGCAGACTGGGGGGAAGACCATGTAGAGTTACAGTATATAGGGCTGACTGGGGGGGAAGACCATGTAGAGTTACAGTATATAGGGCTGACTGGGGGGGAAGACCATGTAGAGTTACAGTATATAGGGCTGACTGGGGGGAAGACCATGTGGAGTTACAGTATCTCTACATGGTCTTCCCCACAGTCAGCCCTATATACTGTAACTCTACATGGTCTTCCCCACAGTCAGCCCTATATACTGTAACTCTACATGGTCTTCCCCCACAGTCAGCCCTATATAATGTAACTCTACATGGTCTCCCCCCCAGTCAGCCCTATATACTGTAACTCTACATGGTCTCCCCCCCAGTCAGCCCTATATACTGTAACTCTACATGGTCTCCCCCCCAGTCAGCCCTATATAATGTAACTCTACATGGTCTCCCCCCCAGTCAGCCCTATATACTGTAACTCTACATGGTCTTCCCCCCCAGTCAGCCCTATATACTGTAACTCTACATGGTCTTCCCCCCAGTCAGCCCTATATACTGTAACTCTACATGGTCTTCCCCATAGTCAGCCCTATATACTGTAACTCTACATGGTCTTCCCCACAGTCAGCCCTATATACTGTAACTCTACATGGTCTTCCCCCCCCAGTCAGCCCTATATACTGTAACTCTACATGGTCTTCCCTCACAGTCAGCCCTATATACTGTAACTCTACATGGTCTTCCCTCCCAGTCAGCCCTATATACTGTAACTCTACATGGTCTTTCCCCCCAGTCTGCCCTATATACTGTAACTCTACATGGTCTTCCCTCCCAGTCAGCCCTATATACTGTAACTCTACATGGTCTTCCCCCCAGTCAGCCCTATATACTGTAACTCTACATGGTCTTCCCCCCAGTCAGCCCTATATACTGTAACTCTACATGGTCTTCCCCCCAGTCAGCCCTATATACTGTAACTCTACAGGGTCTTCCCCCCAGTCAGCCCTATATACTGTAACTCTACATGGTTTTCCCCACAGTCAGCCCTATATACTGTAACTCTACATGGTCTTCCCCCCAGTCAGCCCTATATACTGTAACTCTACATGGTCTTCCCCCCAGTCAGCCCTATATACTGTAACTCTACATGGTCTTCCCCCCCAGTCAGCCCTATATACTGTAACTCTACATGGTCTTCCCCCCCAGTCAGCCCTATATACTGTAACTCTACATGGTCTTCCCTCCCAGTCAGCCCTATATACTGTAACTCTACATGGTCTTCCCCACAGTCAGCCCTATATACTGTAACTCTACATGGTCTTCCCCCCCCAGTCAGCCCTATATACTGTAACTCTACATGGTCTTCCCTCCCAGTCAGCCCTATATACTGTAACTCTACATGGTCTTCCCCACAGTCAGCCCTATATACTGTAACTCTACATGGTCTTCCCCATAGTCAGCCCTATATACTGTAACTCTACATGGTCTTCCCTCCCAGTCAGCCCTACATACTGTAACTCTACATGGTCTTCCCTCCCAGTCAGCCCTATATACTGTAACTCTACATTGTCTTCCCCCCCAGTCAGCCCTATATACTGTAACTCTACATGGTCTTCCCCCCAGTCAGCCCTATATACTGTAACTCTACATGGTCTTCCCCCCCAGTCAGCCCTATATACTGTAACTCTACATGGTCTTCCCCCCCAGTCAGCCCTATATACTGTAACTCTACATGGTCTTCCCTCCCAGTCAGCCCTATATACTGTAACTCTACATGGTCTTCCCTCCCAGTCAGCCCTATATACTGTAACTCTACATGGTCTTCCCCCCAGTCAGCCCTATATACTGTAACTCTACATGGTCTTCCCCCCCAGTCAGCCCTATATACTGTAACTCTACATGGTCTTCCCTCCCAGTCAGCCCTATATACTGTAACTCTACATGGTCTTCCCCCCAGTCAGCCCTATATACTGTAACTCTACATGGTCTTCCCCACAGTCAGCCCTATATACTGTAACTCTACATGGTCTTCCCTCCCAGTCAGCCCTATATACTGTAACTCTACATGGTCTTCCCCCCAGTCAGCCCTATATACTGTAACTCTACATGGTCTTCCCCCCAGTCAGCCCTATATACTGTAACTCTACATGGTCTTCCCTCCCAGTCAGCCCTATATACTGTAACTCTACATGGTCTTCCCCCCAGTCAGCCCTATATACTGTAACTCTACATGGTCTTCCCCCCAGTCAGCCCTATATACTGTAACTCTACATGGTCTTCCCTCCCAGTCAGCCCTATATACTGTAACTCTACATGGTCTTCCCCACAGTCAGCCCTATATACTGTAACTCTACATGGTCTTCCCTCCCAGTCACCCCTATATACTGTAACTCTACATGGTCTTCCCCCCAGTCAGCCCTATATACTGTAACTCTACATGGTCTTCCCCCCAGTCAGCCCTATATACTGTAACTCTACACGGTCTTCCCCCCAGTCAGCCCTATATACTGTAACTCTACATGGTCTTCCCCCCAGTCAGCCCTATATACTGTAACTCTACATGGTCTTCCCCCCAGTCAGCCCTATATACTGTAACTCTACATGGTCTTCCCCCCAGTCAGCCCTATATACTGTAACTCTACATGGTCTTCCCCCCAGTCAGCCCTATATACTGTAACTCTACATGGTCTTCCCCCCCAGTCAGCCCTATATACTGTAACTCTACATGGTCTTCCCCCCTCCCAGTCAGCCCTATATACTGTAACTCTACATGGTCTTCCCCCCAGTCAGCCCTATATACTGTAACTCTACATGGTCTTCCCCCCAGTCAGCCCTATATACTGTAACTCTACATGGTCTTCCCCCCCAGTCAGCCCTATATACTGTAACTCTACATGGTCTTCCCCCCAGTCAGCCCTATATACTGTAACTCTACATGGTCTTCCCCCCCAGTCAGCCCTATATACTGTAACTCTACATGGTCTTCCCCCCAGTCAGCCCTATATACTGTAACTCTACATGGTCTTCCCCCCAGTCAGCCCTATATACTGTAACTCTACATGGTCTTCCCTCCCAGTCAGCCCTATATACTGTAACTCTACATGGTCTTCCCCACAGTCAGCCCTATATACTGTAACTCTACATGGTCTTCCCCATAGTCAGCCCTATATACTGTAACTCTACATGGTCTTCCCTCCCAGTCAGCCCTACATACTGTAACTCTACATGGTCTTCCCTCCCAGTCAGCCCTATATACTGTAACTCTACATGGTCTTCCCTCCCAGTCAGCCCTATATACTGTAACTCTACATGGTCTTCCCCCCAGTCAGCCCTATATACTGTAACTCTACACAGTCTTCCCCCCAGTCAGCCCTATATACTGTAACTCTACATGGTCTTCCCCCCCAGTCAGCCCTATATACTGTAACTCTACATGGTCTTCCCTCCCAGTCAGCCCTATATACTGTAACTCTACATGGTCTTCCCTCCCAGTCAGCCCTATATACTGTAACTCTACATGGTCTTCCCCCCAGTCAGCCCTATATACTGTAACTCTACACGGTCTTCCCCCCAGTCAGCCCTATATACTGTAACTCTACATGGTCTTCCCCCCCAGTCAGCCCTATATACTGTAACTCTACATGGTCTTCCCTCCCAGTCAGCCCTATATACTGTAACTCTACATGGTCTTCCCCCCAGTCAGCCCTATATACTGTAACTCTACATGGTCTTCCCCCCCAGTCAGCCCTATATACTGTAACTCTACATGGTCTTCCCTCCCAGTCAGCCCTATATACTGTAACTCTACATGGTCTTCCCCACAGTCAGCCCTATATACTGTAACTCTACATGGTCTTCCCCACAGTCAGCCCTATATACTGTAACTCTACATGGTC
Source organism: Protomyctophum bolini (assembly GCF_963924005.1). Classification (NCBI taxonomy): domain Eukaryota; kingdom Metazoa; phylum Chordata; class Actinopteri; order Myctophiformes; family Myctophidae; genus Protomyctophum; species Protomyctophum bolini. The sequence continues at coordinate 67,478 of NW_027665579.1, forward strand.
TTCCCTCCCAGTCAGCCCTATATACTGTAACTCTACATGGTCTTCCCCACAGTCAGCCCTATATACTGTAACTCTACATGGTCTTCCCTCCCAGTCAGCCCTATATACTGTAACTCTACATGGTCTTCCCCCCAGTCAGCCCTATATACTGTAACTCTACATGGTCTTCCCCCCAGTCAGCCCTATATACTGTAACTCTACACGGTCTTCCCCCCAGTCAGCCCTATATACTGTAACTCTACATGGTCTTCCCCCCAGTCAGCCCTATATACTGTAACTCTACATGGTTTTCCCCACAGTCAGCCCTATATACTGTAACTCTACATGGTCTTCCCCCCAGTCAGCCCTATATACTGTAACTCTACATGGTCTTCCCCCCAGTCAGCCCTATATACTGTAACTCTACATGGTCTTCCCCCCCAGTCAGCCCTATATACTGTAACTCTACATGGTCTTCCCCCCAGTCAGCCCTATATACTGTAACTCTACATGGTCTTCCCTCCCAGTCAGCCCTATATACTGTAACTCTACATGGTCTTCCCCACAGTCAGCCCTATATACTGTAACTCTACATGGTCTTCCCCCCAGTCAGCCCTATATACTGTAACTCTACATGGTCTTCCCCCCCAGTCAGCCCTATATACTGTAACTCTACATGGTCTTCCCCCCAGTCAGCCCTATATACTGTAACTCTACATGGTCTTCCCCCCCAGTCAGCCCTATATACTGTAACTCTACATGGTCTTCCCTCCCAGTCAGCCCTATATACTGTAACTCTACATGGTCTTCCCCACAGTCAGCCCTATATACTGTAACTCTACATGGTCTTCCCCATTGTCAGCCCTATATACTGTAACTCTACATGGTCTTCCCTCCCAGTCAGCCCTACATACTGTAACTCTACATGGTCTTCCCTCCCAGTCAGCCCTATATACTGTAACTCTACATGGTCTTCCCCCCAGTCAGCCCTATATACTGTAACTCTACATGGTTTTCCCCCCAGTCAGCCCTATATACTGTAACTCTACATGGTCTTCCCTCCCAGTCAGCCCTATATACTGTAACTCTACATGGTCTTCCCTCCCAGTCAGCCCTATATACTGTAACTCTACATGGTCTTCCCCCCAGTCAGCCCTATATACTGTAACTCTACACAGTCTTCCCCCCAGTCAGCCCTATATACTGTAACTCTACATGGTCTTCCCCCCCAGTCAGCCCTATATACTGTAACTCTACATGGTCTTCCCTCCCAGTCAGCCCTATATACTGTAACTCTACATGGTCTTCCCCCCAGTCAGCCCTATATACTGTAACTCTACATGGTCTTCCCCCCCAGTCAGCCCTATATACTGTAACTCTACATGGTCTTCCCTCCCAGTCAGCCCTATATACTGTAACTCTACATGGTCTTCCCCCCAGTCAGCCCTATATACTGTAACTCTACATGGTCTTCCCCACAGTCAGCCCTATATACTGTAACTCTACATGGTCTTCCCTCCCAGTCAGCCCTATATACTGTAACTCTACATGGTCTTCCCCACAGTCAGCCCTATATACTGTAACTCTACATGGTCTTCCCTCCCAGTCAGCCCTATATACTGTAACTCTACATGGTCTTCCCCCCAGTCAGCCCTATATACTGTAACTCTACATGGTCTTCCCCCCAGTCAGCCCTATATACTGTAACTCTACACGGTCTTCCCCCCAGTCAGCCCTATATACTGTAACTCTACATGGTCTTCCCCCCAGTCAGCCCTATATACTGTAACTCTACATGGTTTTCCCCACAGTCAGCCCTATATACTGTAACTCTACATGGTCTTCCCCCCAGTCAGCCCTATATACTGTAACTCTACATGGTCTTCCCCCCAGTCAGCCCTATATACTGTAACTCTACATGGTCTTCCCCCCCAGTCAGCCCTATATACTGTAACTCTACATGGTCTTCCCCCCAGTCAGCCCTATATACTGTAACTCTACATGGTCTTCCCTCCCAGTCAGCCCTATATACTGTAACTCTACATGGTCTTCCCCACAGTCAGCCCTATATACTGTAACTCTACATGGTCTTCCCCCCAGTCAGCCCTATATACTGTAACTCTACATGGTCTTCCCCCCCCAGTCAGCCCTATATACTGTAACTCTACATGGTCTTCCCCCCAGTCAGCCCTATATACTGTAACTCTACATGGTCTTCCCCCCCAGTCAGCCCTATATACTGTAACTCTACATGGTCTTCCCTCCCAGTCAGCCCTATATACTGTAACTCTACATGGTCTTCCCCACAGTCAGCCCTATATACTGTAACTCTACATGGTCTTCCCCATAGTCAGCCCTATATACTGTAACTCTACATGGTCTTCCCTCCCAGTCAGCCCTACATACTGTAACTCTACATGGTCTTCCCTCCCAGTCAGCCCTATATACTGTAACTCTACATGGTCTTCCCCCCCAGTCAGCCCTATATACTGTAACTCTACATGGTTTTCCCCCCAGTCAGCCCTATATACTGTAACTCTACACAGTCTTCCCCCCAGTCAGCCCTATATACTGTAACTCTACATGGTCTTCCCCCCCAGTCAGCCCTAAATACTGTAACTCTACATGGTCTTCCCTCCCAGTCAGCCCTATATACTGTAACTCTACATGGTCTTCCCTCCCAGTCAGCCCTATATACTGTAACTCTACATGGTCTTCCCCCCAGTCAGCCCTATATACTGTAACTCTACACAGTCTTCCCCCCAGTCAGCCCTATATACTGTAACTCTACACGGTCTTCCCCCCAGTCAGCCCTATATACTGTAACTCTACATGGTCTTCCCCCCAGTCAGCCCTATATACTGTAACTCTACACGGTCTTCCCCCCAGTCAGCCCTATATACTGTAACTCTACATGGTCTTCCCCCCCAGTCAGCCCTATATACTGTAACTCTACATGGTCTTCCCTCCCAGTCAGCCCTATATACTGTAACTCTACATGGTCTTCCCCCCAGTCAGCCCTATATACTGTAACTCTACATGGTCTTCCCTCCCACCATGGTGTGGTTTGTTGTGATAATGATCCTACTATAGAGTGTGGTTTGTTGTGATAATGCTCCTACTATAGAGTGGTTTGTTGTGATAATGCTCCCTACTATAGAGTGTGGTTTGTTGTGATAATGCTCCCTACTATAGAGTGTGGTTTGTTGTGATAATGCTCCTACTATAGTGTGGTTTGTTGTGATAATGCTCCTACTATAGAGTGTGGTTTGTTGTGATAATGCTCCTACTATAGAGTGTGGTTTGTTGTGATAATGCTCCCAACTATAGAGTGTGGTTTGTTGTGATAATGCTCCTACTTTAGAGTGTGGTTTGTTGTGATAATGCTCCTACTATAGAGTGTGGTTTGTTGTGATAATGCTCCCTACTATAGAGTGGTTTGTTGTGATAATGATCCTACTATAGAGTGTGGTCTGTTGTGATAATGCTCCTACTATAGAGTGTGGTTTGCTGTGATAATGCTCCCTACTATAGTGTGGTTTGTTGTGATAATGCTCCCTACTATAGAGTGTGGTTTGTTGTGATAATGCTCCCTACTATAGAGTGGTTTGTTGTGATAATGCTAAAACTATAGAGTGTGGTTTGTTGTGATAATGCTCCTACTATAGAGTGGTTTGTTGTGATAATGCTCCTACTATAGAGTGTGGTTTGTTGTGATAATGCTCCCTACTATAGAGTGTGGTTTGTTGTGATAATGATCCTACTATAGAGTGTGGTTTGTTGTGATAATGCTCCCTACTATAGAGTGTATTGTTGTGATAATGATCCTACTATGGAGTGTGGTTTGTTGTGATAATGCTCCCTACTATAGAGTGGTTTGTTGTGATAATGCTCCCTACTATAGTGTGGTTTGTTGTGATAATGCTCCCTACTATAGAGTGTGGTTTGTTGTGATAATGCTCCCTACTATAGAGTGGTTTGTTGTGATAATGCTCCTACTATAGAGTGTGGTTTGTTGTGATAATGCTCCTACTATAGAGTGGTTTGCTGTGATAATGCTCCTACTATAGAGTGTGGTTTGTTGTGATAATGCTCCTACTATAGAGTGGTTTGTTGTGATAATGCTCCTACTATAGAGTGTGGTTTGTTGTGATAATGCTCCCTACTATAGAGTGTGGTTTGTTGTGATAATGCTCCCTACTATAGAGTGTGGGTTGCTGTGATAATGCTCCTACTATAGAGTGTGGTTTGTTGTGATAATGCTCCTACTATAGAGTGTGGTTTGTTGTGATAATGCTCCCTACTATAGAGTGTGGTTTGTTGTGATAATGATCCTACTATAGAGTGTGGTTTGTTGTGATAATGCTCCTACTTCAGAGTGTGGTTTGTTGTGATAATGCTCCTACTATAGAGTGTGGTTTGTTGTGATAATGCTCCTACTATAGAGTGTGGTTTGTTGTGATAATGCTCCCTACTATAGAGTGGTTTGTTGTGATAATGCTCCTACTATAGAGTGTGGTTTGTTGTGATAATGCTCCTACTATAGAGTGTGGTTTGTCGTGATAATGCTCCCTACTATAGAGTGTATTGTTGTGATAATGATCCTACTATAGAGTGTGGTTTGTTGTGATAATGCTCCCTACTATAGAGTGTGGTTTGTTGTGATAATGCTCCCTACTATAGAGTGTGGTTTGTTGTGATAATGCTCCTACTATAGAGTGTGGTTTGTTGTGATAATGATCCTACTATAGAGTGTGGTTTGTTGTGATAATGCTCCCTACTATAGAGTGTGGTTTGTTGTGATAATGCTCCCTACTATAGAGTGGTTTGTTGTGATAATGATCCTACTATAGAGTGTGGTTTGTTGTGATAATGCTCCCTACTATAGAGTGTGGTTTGTTGTGATAATGCTCCCTACTATAGAGTGTGGTTTGTTGTGATAATGCTCCCTACTATAGAGTGGTTTGTTGTGATAATGATCCTACTATAGAGTGTGGTCTGTTGTGATAATGCTCCCTACTATAGAGTGTGGTTTGCTGTGATAATGCTCCGACTATAAGAAGACCATGTAGAGTTACAGTATATAGGGCTGACTGGGAGGGAAGACCATGTAGAGTTACAGTATATAGGGCAGACTGGGGGGAAGACCATGTAGAGTTACAGTATATAGGGCTGACTGGGGGGGAAGACCATGTAGAGTTACAGTATATAGGGCTGACTGGGGGGGAAGACCATGTAGAGTTACAGTATATAGGGCTGACTGGGGGGAAGACCATGTGGAGTTACAGTATCTCTACATGGTCTTCCCCACAGTCAGCCCTATATACTGTAACTCTACATGGTCTTCCCCACAGTCAGCCCTATATACTGTAACTCTACATGGTCTTCCCCCACAGTCAGCCCTATATAATGTAACTCTACATGGTCTCCCCCCCAGTCAGCCCTATATACTGTAACTCTACATGGTCTCCCCCCCAGTCAGCCCTATATACTGTAACTCTACATGGTCTCCCCCCCAGTCAGCCCTATATAATGTAACTCTACATGGTCTCCCCCCCAGTCAGCCCTATATACTGTAACTCTACATGGTCTTCCCCCCCAGTCAGCCCTATATACTGTAACTCTACATGGTCTTCCCCCCAGTCAGCCCTATATACTGTAACTCTACATGGTCTTCCCCATAGTCAGCCCTATATACTGTAACTCTACATGGTCTTCCCCACAGTCAGCCCTATATACTGTAACTCTACATGGTCTTCCCCCCCCAGTCAGCCCTATATACTGTAACTCTACATGGTCTTTCCTCACAGTCAGCCCTATATACTGTAACTCTACATGGTCTTCCCTCCCAGTCAGCCCTATATACTGTAACTCTACATGGTCTTTCCCCCCAGTCTGCCCTATATACTGTAACTCTACATGGTCTTCCCTCCCAGTCAGCCCTATATACTGTAACTCTACATGGTCTTCCCCCCAGTCAGCCCTATATACTGTAACTCTACATGGTCTTCCCCCCAGTCAGCCCTATATACTGTAACTCTACATGGTCTTCCCCCCAGTCAGCCCTATATACTGTAACTCTACAGGGTCTTCCCCCCAGTCAGCCCTATATACTGTAACTCTACATGGTTTTCCCCACAGTCAGCCCTATATACTGTAACTCTACATGGTCTTCCCCCCAGTCAGCCCTATATACTGTAACTCTACATGGTCTTCCCCCCAGTCAGCCCTATATACTGTAACTCTACATGGTCTTCCCCCCCAGTCAGCCCTATATACTGTAACTCTACATGGTCTTCCCCCCCAGTCAGCCCTATATACTGTAACTCTACATGGTCTTCCCTCCCAGTCAGCCCTATATACTGTAACTCTACATGGTCTTCCCCACAGTCAGCCCTATATACTGTAACTCTACATGGTCTTCCCCCCCCAGTCAGCCCTATATACTGTAACTCTACATGGTCTTCCCTCCCAGTCAGCCCTATATACTGTAACTCTACATGGTCTTCCCCACAGTCAGCCCTATATACTGTAACTCTACATGGTCTTCCCCATAGTCAGCCCTATATACTGTAACTCTACATGGTCTTCCCTCCCAGTCAGCCCTACATACTGTAACTCTACATGGTCTTCCCTCCCAGTCAGCCCTATATACTGTAACTCTACATTGTCTTCCCCCCCAGTCAGCCCTATATACTGTAACTCTACATGGTCTTCCCCCCAGTCAGCCCTATATACTGTAACTCTACATGGTCTTCCCCCCCAGTCAGCCCTATATACTGTAACTCTACATGGTCTTCCCCCCCAGTCAGCCCTATATACTGTAACTCTACATGGTCTTCCCTCCCAGTCAGCCCTATATACTGTAACTCTACATGGTCTTCCCTCCCAGTCAGCCCTATATACTGTAACTCTACATGGTCTTCCCCCCAGTCAGCCCTATATACTGTAACTCTACATGGTCTTCCCCCCCAGTCAGCCCTATATACTGTAACTCTACATGGTCTTCCCTCCCAGTCAGCCCTATATACTGTAACTCTACATGGTCTTCCCCCCAGTCAGCCCTATATACTGTAACTCTACATGGTCTTCCCCACAGTCAGCCCTATATACTGTAACTCTACATGGTCTTCCCTCCCAGTCAGCCCTATATACTGTAACTCTACATGGTCTTCCCCCCAGTCAGCCCTATATACTGTAACTCTACATGGTCTTCCCCCCAGTCAGCCCTATATACTGTAACTCTACATGGTCTTCCCCCCAGTCAGCCCTATATACTGTAACTCTACATGGTCTTCCCTCCCAGTCAGCCCTATATACTGTAACTCTACATGGTCTTCCCCCCAGTCAGCCCTATATACTGTAACTCTACATGGTCTTCCCCCCAGTCAGCCCTATATACTGTAACTCTACATGGTCTTCCCTCCCAGTCAGCCCTATATACTGTAACTCTACATGGTCTTCCCCACAGTCAGCCCTATATACTGTAACTCTACATGGTCTTCCCTCCCAGTCAGCCCTATATACTGTAACTCTACATGGTCTTCCCCCCAGTCAGCCCTATATACTGTAACTCTACATGGTCTTCCCCCCAGTCAGCCCTATATACTGTAACTCTACACGGTCTTCCCCCCAGTCAGCCCTATATACTGTAACTCTACATGGTCTTCCCCCCAGTCAGCCCTATATACTGTAACTCTACATGGTCTTCCCCCCAGTCAGCCCTATATACTGTAACTCTACATGGTCTTCCCCCCAGTCAGCCCTATATACTGTAACTCTACATGGTCTTCCCCCCCAGTCAGCCCTATATACTGTAACTCTACATGGTCTTCCCCCCTCCCAGTCAGCCCTATATACTGTAACTCTACATGGTCTTCCCCCCAGTCAGCCCTATATACTGTAACTCTACATGGTCTTCCCCCCAGTCAGCCCTATATACTGTAACTCTACATGGTCTTCCCCCCCAGTCAGCCCTATATACTGTAACTCTACATGGTCTTCCCCCCAGTCAGCCCTATATACTGTAACTCTACATGGTCTTCCCCCCCCAGTCAGCCCTATATACTGTAACTCTACATGGTCTTCCCCCCAGTCAGCCCTATATACTGTAACTCTACATGGTCTTCCCCCCCAGTCAGCCCTATATACTGTAACTCTACATGGTCTTCCCTCCCAGTCAGCCCTATATACTGTAACTCTACATGGTCTTCCCCACAGTCAGCCCTATATACTGTAACTCTACATGGTCTTCCCCATAGTCAGCCCTATATACTGTAACTCTACATGGTCTTCCCTCCCAGTCAGCCCTACATACTGTAACTCTACATGGTCTTCCCTCCCAGTCAGCCCTATATACTGTAACTCTACATGGTCTTCCCTCCCAGTCAGCCCTATATACTGTAACTCTACATGGTCTTCCCCCCAGTCAGCCCTATATACTGTAACTCTACACAGTCTTCCCCCCAGTCAGCCCTATATACTGTAACTCTACATGGTCTTCCCCCCCAGTCAGCCCTATATACTGTAACTCTACATGGTCTTCCCTCCCAGTCAGCCCTATATACTGTAACTCTACATGGTCTTCCCTCCCAGTCAGCCCTATATACTGTAACTCTACATGGTCTTCCCCCCAGTCAGCCCTATATACTGTAACTCTACACAGTCTTCCCCCCAGTCAGCCCTATATACTGTAACTCTACATGGTCTTCCCCCCCAGTCAGCCCTATATACTGTAACTCTACATGGTCTTCCCTCCCAGTCAGCCCTATATACTGTAACTCTACATGGTCTTCCCCCCAGTCAGCCCTATATACTGTAACTCTACATGGTCTTCCCCCCCAGTCAGCCCTATATACTGTAACTCTACATGGTCTTCCCTCCCAGTCAGCCCTATATACTGTAACTCTACATGGTCTTCCCCCCAGTCAGCCCTATATACTGTAACTCTACATGGTCTTCCCCACAGTCAGCCCTATATACTGTAACTCTACATGGTCTTCCCTCCCAGTCAGCCCTATATACTGTAACTCTACATGGTCTTCCCCACAGTCAGCCCTATATACTGTAACTCTACATGGTCTTCCCTCCCAGTCAGCCCTATATACTGTAACTCTACATGGTCTTCCCCCCAGTCAGCCCTATATACTGTAACTCTACATGGTCTTCCCCCCAGTCAGCCCTATATACTGTAACTCTACACGGTCTTCCCCCCAGTCAGCCCTATATACTGTAACTCTACATGGTCTTCCCCCCAGTCAGCCCTATATACTGTAACTCTACATGGTCTTCCCCCCAGTCAGCCCTATATACTGTAACTCTACATGGTCTTCCCCCCAGTCAGCCCTATATACTGTAACTCTACATGGTCTTCCCCCCAGTCAGCCCTATATACTGTAACTCTACATGGTCTTCCCCCCAGTCAGCCCTATATACTGTAACTCTACATGGTCTTCCCCCCAGTCAGCCCTATATACTGTAACTCTACATGGTCTTCCCCCCTCCCAGTCAGCCCTATATACTGTAACTCTACATGGTCTTCCCCCCAGTCAGCCCTATATACTGTAACTCTACATGGTCTTCCCCACAGTCAGCCCTATATACTGTAACTCTACATGGTCTTCCCTCCCAGTCAGCCCTATATACTGTAACTCTACATGGTCTTCCCCCCAGTCAGCCCTATATACTGTAACTCTACATGGTCTTCCCCCAGTCAGCCCTATATACTGTAACTCTACATGGTCTTCCCCCCAGTCAGCCCTATATACTGTAACTCTACATGGTCTTCCCCCCAGTCAGCCCTATATACTGTAACTCTACATGGTCTTCCCCCCAGTCAGCCCTATATACTGTAACTCTACATGGTCTTCCCCCCAGTCAGCCCTATATACTGTAACTCTACATGGTCTTCCCCCCCAGTCAGCCCTATATACTGTAACTCTACATGGTCTTCCCCCCAGTCAGCCCTATATACTGTAACTCTACATGGTCTTCCCCCTCCCAGTCAGCCCTATATACTGTAACTCTACACGGTCTTCCCCCCAGTCAGCCCTATATACTGTAACTCTACACGGTCTTCCCTCCCAGTCAGCCCTATATACTGTAACTCTACATGGTCTTCCCTCCCAGTCAGCCCTATATACTGTAACTCTACATGGTCTTCCCCCCCAGTCAGCCCTATATACTGTAACTCTACATGGTCTTCCCCCCCAGTCAGCCCTATATACTGTAACTCTACATGGTCTTCCCCCCAGTCAGCCCTATATACTGTAACTCTACATGGTCTTCCCCCCCAGTCAGCCCTATATACTGTAACTCTACATGGTCTTCCCCCCCAGTCAGCCCTATATACTGTAACTCTACATGGTCTTCCCTCCCAGTCAGCCCTATATACTGTAACTCTACATGGTCTTCCCCCCCAGTCAGCCCTATATACTGTAACTCTACATGGTCTTCCCCCCCCAGTCAGCCCTATATACTGTAACTCTACATGGTCTTCCCTCCCAGTCAGCCCTATATACTGTAACTCTACATGGTCTTCCCTCCCAGTCAGCCCTATATACTGTAACTCTACATGGTCTTCCCCCCAGTCAGCCCTATATACTGTAACTCTACATGGTCTTCCCCCCAGTCAGCCCTATATACTGTAACTCTACATGGTCTTCCCCCCCAGTCAGCCCTATATACTGTAACTCTACATGGTCTTCCCTCCCAGTCAGCCCTATATACTGTAACTCTACATGGTCTTTCCCCCCAGTCTGCCCTATATACTGTAACTCTACATGGTCTTCCCTCCCAGTCAGCCCTATATACTGTAACTCTACATGGTCTTCCCCCCAGTCAGCCCTATATACTGTAACTCTACATGGTCTTCCCCCCAGTCAGCCCTATATACTGTAACTCTACATGGTCTTCCCCCCAGTCAGCCCTATATACTGTAACTCTACAGGGTCTTCCCCCCAGTCAGCCCTATATACTGTAACTCTACATGGTTTTCCCCACAGTCAGCCCTATATACTGTAACTCTACATGGTCTTCCCCCCAGTCAGCCCTATATACTGTAACTCTACATGGTCTTCCCCCCAGTCAGCCCTATATACTGTAACTCTACATGTTCTTCCCCCCCAGTCAGCCCTATATACTGTAACTCTACATGGTCTTCCCCCCCAGTCAGCCCTATATACTGTAACTCTACATGGTCTTCCCTCCCAGTCAGCCCTATATACTGTAACTCTACATGGTCTTCCCCACAGTCAGCCCTATATACTGTAACTCTACATGGTCTTCCCCATAGTCAGCCCTATATACTGTAACTCTACATGGTCTTCCCTCCCAGTCAGCCCTACATACTGTAACTCTACATGGTCTTCCCCCCAGTCAGCCCTATATACTGTAACTCTACACAGTCTTCCCCCCAGTCAGCCCTGTATACTGTAACTCTACATGGTCTTCCCCCCAGTCAGCCCTATATACTGTAACTCTACATGGTCTTCCCTCCCAGTCAGCCCTATATACTGTAACTCTACATGGTCTTCCCTCCCAGTCAGCCCTATATACTGTAACTCTACATGGTCTTCCCCCCAGTCAGCCCTATATACTGTAACTCTACACGGTCTTCCCTCCCAGTCAGCCCTATATACTGTAACTCTACATGGTCTTCCCCCCAGTCAGCCCTATATACTGTAACTCTACAGGGTCTTCCCCCCAGTCAGCCCTATATACTGTAACTCTACATGGTTTTCCCCACAGTCAGCCCTATATACTGTAACTCTACATGGTCTTCCCCCCAGTCAGCCCTATATACTGTAACTCTACATGGTCTTCCCCCCAGTCAGCCCTATATACTGTAACTCTACATGGTCTTCCCCCCCAGTCAGCCCTATATACTGTAACTCTACATGGTCTTCCCCCCAGTCAGCCCTATATACTGTAACTCTACATGGTCTTCCCTCCCAGTCAGCCCTATATACTGTAACTCTACATGGTCTTCCCCACAGTCAGCCCTATATACTGTAACTCTACATGGTCTTCCCCCCAGTCAGCCCTATATACTGTAACTCTACATGGTCTTCCCCCCCCAGTCAGCCCTATATACTGTAACTCTACATGGTCTTCCCCCCAGTCAGCCCTATATACTGTAACTCTACATGGTCTTCCCCCCCAGTCAGCCCTATATACTGTAACTCTACATGGTCTTCCCTCCCAGTCAGCCCTATATACTGTAACTCTACATGGTCTTCCCCACAGTCAGCCCTATATACTGTAACTCTACATGGTCTCCCTCCCAGTCAGCCCTATATACTGTAACTCTACATGGTCTTCCCTCCCAGTCAGCCCTATATACTGTAACTCTACATGGTCTTCCCCACAGTCAGCCCTATATACTGTAACTCTACATGGTCTTCCCTCCCAGTCAGCCCTATATACTGTAACTCTACATGGTCTTCCCTCCCAGTCAGCCCTACATACTGTAACTCTACATGGTCTTCCCTCCCAGTCAGCCCTATATACTGTAACTCTACATGGTCTTCCCCCCCAGTCAGCCCTATATACTGTAACTCTACATGGTCTTCCCCCCAGTCAGCCCTATATACTGTAACTCTACACGGTCTTCCCCCCAGTCAGCCCTATATACTGTAACTCTACATGGTCTTCCCCCCCAGTCAGCCCTATATACTGTAACTCTACATGGTCTTCCCTCCCAGTCAGCCCTATATACTGTAACTCTACATGGTCTTCCCCCCAGTCAGCCCTATATACTGTAACTCTACATGGTCTTCCCTCCCACCATGGTGTGGTTTGTTGTGATAATGATCCTACTATAGAGTGTGGTTTGTTGTGATAATGCTCCTACTATAGAGTGGTTTGTTGTGATAATGCTCCCTACTATAGAGTGTGGTTTGTTGTGATAATGCTCCCTACTATAGAGTGTGGTTTGTTGTGATAATGCTCCTACTATAGTGTGGTTTGTTGTGATAATGCTCCTACTATAGAGTGTGGTTTGTTGTGATAATGCTCCTACTATAGAGTGTGGTTTGTTGTGATAATGCTCCCAACTATAGAGTGTGGTTTGTTGTGATAATGCTCCTACTTTAGAGTGTGGTTTGTTGTGATAATGCTCCTACTATAGAGTGTGGTTTGTTGTGATAATGCTCCCTACTATAGAGTGGTTTGTTGTGATAATGATCCTACTATAGAGTGTGGTCTGTTGTGATAATGCTCCTACTATAGAGTGTGGTTTGCTGTGATAATGCTCCCTACTATAGTGTGGTTTGTTGTGATAATGCTCCCTACTATAGAGTGTGGTTTGTTGTGATAATGCTCCCTACTATAGAGTGGTTTGTTGTGATAATGCTAAAACTATAGAGTGTGGTTTGTTGTGATAATGCTCCTACTATAGAGTGGTTTGTTGTGATAATGCTCCTACTATAGAGTGTGGTTTGTTGTGATAATGCTCCCTACTATAGAGTGTGGTTTGTTGTGATAATGATCCTACTATAGAGTGTGGTTTGTTGTGATAATGCTCCCTACTATAGAGTGTATTGTTGTGATAATGCTCCCTACTATAGTGTGGTTTGTTGTGATAATGCTCCCTACTATAGAGTGTGGTTTGTTGTGATAATGCTCCCTACTATAGAGTGGTTTGTTGTGATAATGCTCCTACTATAGAGTGTGGTTTGTTGTGATAATGCTCCTACTATAGAGTGGTTTGCTGTGATAATGCTCCTACTATAGAGTGTGGTTTGTTGTGATAATGCTCCTACTATAGAGTGGTTTGTTGTGATAATGCTCCTACTATAGAGTGTGGTTTGTTGTGATAATGCTCCCTACTATAGAGTGTGGTTTGTTGTGATAATGCTCCCTACTATAGAGTGTGGTTTGCTGTGATAATGCTCCTACTATAGAGTGTGGTTTGTTGTGATAATGCTCCTACTATAGAGTGTGGTTTGTTGTGATAATGCTCCCTACTATAGAGTGTGGTTTGTTGTGATAATGATCCTACTATAGAGTGTGGTTTGTTGTGATAATGCTCCTACTTTAGTGTGTGGTTTGTTGTGATAATGCTCCTACTATAGAGTGTGGTTTGTTGTGATAATGCTCCTACTATAGAGTGTGGTTTGTTGTGATAATGCTCCCTACTATAGAGTGGTTTGTTGTGATAATGCTCCTACTATAGAGTGTGGTTTGTTGTGATAATGCTCCTACTATAGAGTGTGGTTTGTCGTGATAATGCTCCCTACTATAGAGTGTATTGTTGTGATAATGATCCTACTATAGAGTGTGGTTTGTTGTGATAATGCTCCCTACTATAGAGTGTGGTTTGTTGTGATAATGCTCCCTACTATAGAGTGTGGTTTGTTGTGATAATGCTCCTACTATAGAGTGTGGTTTGTTGTGATAATGATCCTACTATAGAGTGTGGTTTGTTGTGATAATGCTCCCTACTATAGAGTGTGGTTTGTTGTGATAATGCTCCCTACTATAGAGTGGTTTGTTGTGATAATGATCCTACTATAGAGTGTGGTTTGTTGTGATAATGCTCCCTACTATAGAGTGTGGTTTGTTGTGATAATGCTCCCTACTATAGAGTGTGGTTTGCTGTGATAATGCTCCTACTATAGAGTGTGGTTTGTTGTGATAATGCTCCTACTATAGAGTGTGGTTTGTTGTGATAATGCTCCTTACTATAGAGTGTGGTTTGTTGTGATAATGATCCTACTATAGAGTGTGGTTTGTTGTGATAATGCTCCTACTTTAGAGTGTGGTTTGTTGTGATAATGCTCCTACTATAGAGTGTGGTTTGTTGTGATAATGCTCCTACTATAGAGTGTGGTTTGTTGTGATAATGCTCCCTACTATAGAGTGGTTTGTTGTGATAATGCTCCTACTATAGAGTGTGGTTTGTTGTGATAATGCTCCTACTATAGAGTGTGGTTTGTCGTGATAATGCTCCCTACTATAGAGTGTATTGTTGTGATAATGATCCTACTATAGAGTGTGGTTTGTTGTGATAATGCTCCCTACTATAGAGTGTGGTTTGTTGTGATAATGCTCCCTACTATAGAGTGTGGTTTGTTGTGATAATGCTCCTACTATAGAGTGTGGTTTGTTGTGATAATGATCCTACTATAGAGTGTGGTTTGTTGTGATAATGCTCCCTACTATAGAGTGTGGTTTGTTGTGATAATGCTCCCTACTATAGAGTGGTTTGTTGTGATAATGATCCTACTATAGAGTGTGGTCTGTTGTGATAATGCTCCCTACTATAGAGTGTGGTTTGCTGTGATAATGCTCCGACTATAAGAAGACCATGTAGAGTTACAGTATATAGGGCTGACTGGGAGGGAAGACCATGTAGAGTTACAGTATATAGGGCAGACTGGGGGGAAGACCATGTAGAGTTACAGTATATAGGGCTGACTGGGGGGGAAGACCATGTAGAGTTACAGTATATAGGGCTGACTGGGGGGGAAGACCATGTAGAGTTACAGTATATAGGGCTGACTGGGGGGAAGACCATGTGGAGTTACAGTATCTCTACATGGTCTTCCCCACAGTCAGCCCTATATACTGTAACTCTACATGGTCTTCCCCACAGTCAGCCCTATATACTGTAACTCTACATGGTCTTCCCCCACAGTCAGCCCTATATAATGTAACTCTACATGGTCTCCCCCCCAGTCAGCCCTATATACTGTAACTCTACATGGTCTCCCCCCAGTCAGCCCTATATACTGTAACTCTACATGGTCTTCCCCACAGTCAGCCCTATATACTGTAACTCTACATGGTCTTCCCTCCCAGTCAGCCCTATATACTGTAACTCTACATGGTCTTCCCCCCAGTCAGCCCTATATACTGTAACTCTACATGGTCTTCCCCCCCAGTCAGCCCTATATACTGTAACTCTACATGGTCTTCCCTCCCAGTCAGCCCTATATACTGTAACTCTACATGGTCTTCCCCCCAGTCAGCCCTATATACTGTAACTCTACATGGTCTTCCCCCCAGTCAGCCCTATATACTGTAACTCTACATGGTCTTCCCCCCAGTCAGCCCTATATACTGTAACTCTACATGGTCTTCCCTCCCAGTCAGCCCTATATACTGTAACTCTACATGGTCTTTCCCCCCAGTCTGCCCTATATACTGTAACTCTACATGGTCTTCCCTCCCAGTCAGCCCTATATACTGTAACTCTACATGGTCTTCCCCCCAGTCAGCCCTATATACTGTAACTCTACATGGTCTTCCCCCCAGTCAGCCCTATATACTGTAACTCTACATGGTCTTCCCCACAGTCAGCCCTATATACTGTAACTCTACAGGGTCTTCCTCCCAGTCAGCCCTATATACTGTAACTCTACATGGTTTTCCCCACAGTCAGCCCTATATACTGTAACTCTACATGGTCTTCCCCCCAGTCAGCCCTATATACTGTAACTCTACATGGTCTTCCCCCCAGTCAGCCCTATATACTGTAACTCTACATGGTCTTCCCCCCAGTCAGCCCTATATACTGTAACTCTACATGGTCTTCCCCCCCAGTCAGCCCTATATACTGTAACTCTACATGGTCTTCCCTCCCAGTCAGCCCTATATACTGTAACTCTACATGGTCTTCCCCACAGTCAGCCCTATATACTGTAACTCTACATGGTCTTCCCCCCAGTCAGCCCTATATACTGTAACTC
This sequence comes from Protomyctophum bolini, assembly GCF_963924005.1. Taxonomy (NCBI): domain Eukaryota; kingdom Metazoa; phylum Chordata; class Actinopteri; order Myctophiformes; family Myctophidae; genus Protomyctophum; species Protomyctophum bolini. The sequence goes on from NW_027665579.1 coordinate 84,151, forward strand.
TACATGGCCTTCCCCCCCCAGTCAGCCCTATATACTGTAACTCTACATGGTCTTCCCCCCAGTCAGCCCTATATACTGTAACTCTACATGGTCTCCCCCCCCCAGTCAGCCCTATATACTGTAACTCTACATGGTCTTCCCTCCCAGTCAGCCCTATATACTGTAACTCTACATGGTCTTCCCCACAGTCAGCCCTATATACTGTAACTCTACATGGTCTTCCCCATAGTCAGCCCTATATACTGTAACTCTACATGGTCTTCCCTCCCAGTCAGCCCTACATACTGTAACTCTACATGGTCTTCCCTCCCAGTCAGCCCTATATACTGTAACTCTACATTGTCTTCCCCCCCAGTCAGCCCTATATACTGTAACTCTACATGGTCTTCCCCCCAGTCAGCCCTATATACTGTAACTCTACACAGTCTTCCCCCCAGTCAGCCCTATATACTGTAACTCTACATGGTCTTCCCCCCCAGTCAGCCCTATATACTGTAACTCTACATGGTCTTCCCTCCCAGTCAGCCCTATATACTGTAACTCTACATGGTCTTCCCTCCCAGTCAGCCCTATATACTGTAACTCTACATGGTCTTCCCCCCAGTCAGCCCTATATACTGTAACTCTACATGGTCTTCCCCCCCAGTCAGCCCTATATACTGTAACTCTACATGGTCTTCCCTCCCAGTCAGCCCTATATACTGTAACTCTACATGGTCTTCCCCCCAGTCAGCCCTATATACTGTAACTCTACATGGTCTTCCCCACAGTCAGCCCTATATACTGTAACTCTACATGGTCTTCCCTCCCAGTCAGCCCTATATACTGTAACTCTACATGGTCTTCCCCCCAGTCAGCCCTATATACTGTAACTCTACATGGTCTTCCCCCCAGTCAGCCCTATATACTGTAACTCTACATGGTCTTCCCCCCAGTCAGCCCTATATACTGTAACTCTACATGGTCTTCCCTCCCAGTCAGCCCTATATACTGTAACTCTACATGGTCTTCCCCCCAGTCAGCCCTATATACTGTAACTCTACATGGTCTTCCCCCCAGTCAGCCCTATATACTGTAACTCTACATGGTCTTCCCTCCCAGTCAGCCCTATATACTGTAACTCTACATGGTCTTCCCCACAGTCAGCCCTATATACTGTAACTCTACATGGTCTTCCCTCCCAGTCAGCCCTATATACTGTAACTCTACATGGTCTTCCCCCCAGTCAGCCCTATATACTGTAACTCTACATGGTCTTCCCCCCAGTCAGCCCTATATACTGTAACTCTACACGGTCTTCCCCCCAGTCAGCCCTATATACTGTAACTCTACATGGTCTTCCCCCCAGTCAGCCCTATATACTGTAACTCTACATGGTCTTCCCCCCAGTCAGCCCTATATACTGTAACTCTACATGGTCTTCCCCCCAGTCAGCCCTATATACTGTAACTCTACATGGTCTTCCCCCCCAGTCAGCCCTATATACTGTAACTCTACATGGTCTTCCCCCCTCCCAGTCAGCCCTATATACTGTAACTCTACATGGTCTTCCCCCCAGTCAGCCCTATATACTGTAACTCTACATGGTCTTCCCCCCAGTCAGCCCTATATACTGTAACTCTACATGGTCTTCCCCCCCAGTCAGCCCTATATACTGTAACTCTACATGGTCGTCCCCCCAGTCAGCCCTATATACTGTAACTCTACATGGTCTTCCCCCCAGTCAGCCCTATATACTGTAACTCTACATGGTCTTCCCCCCCAGTCAGCCCTATATACTGTAACTCTACATGGTCTTCCCCCCAGTCAGCCCTATATACTGTAACTCTACATGGTCTTCCCCCCCAGTCAGCCCTATATACTGTAACTCTACATGGTCTTCCCCACAGTCAGCCCTATATACTGTAACTCTACATGGTCTTCCCCATAGTCAGCCCTATATACTGTAACTCTACATGGTCTTCCCTCCCAGTCAGCCCTACATACTGTAACTCTACATGCTCTTCCCTCCCAGTCAGCCCTATATACTGTAACTCTACATGGTCTTCCCCCCCAGTCAGCCCTATATACTGTAACTCTACATGGTCTTCCCCCCAGTCAGCCCTATATACTGTAACTCTACACAGTCTTCCCCCCAGTCAGCCCTATATACTGTAACTCTACATGGTCTTCCCCCCCAGTCAGCCCTATATACTGTAACTCTACATGGTCTTCCCTCCCAGTCAGCCCTATATACTGTAACTCTACATGGTCTTCCCTCCCAGTCAGCCCTATATACTGTAACTCTACATGGTCTTCCCCCCAGTCAGCCCTATATACTGTAACTCTACACAGTCTTCCCCCCAGTCAGCCCTATATACTGTAACTCTACATGGTCTTCCCCCCCAGTCAGCCCTATATACTGTAACTCTACATGGTCTTCCCTCCCAGTCAGCCCTATATACTGTAACTCTACATGGTCTTCCCCCCAGTCAGCCCTATATACTGTAACTCTACATGGTCTTCCCCCCCAGTCAGCCCTATATACTGTAACTCTACATGGTCTTCCCTCCCAGTCAGCCCTATATACTGTAACTCTACATGGTCTTCCCCCCAGTCAGCCCTATATACTGTAACTCTACATGGTCTTCCCTCCCAGTCAGCCCTATATACTGTAACTCTACATGGTCTTCCCCCCAGTCAGCCCTATATACTGTAACTCTACATGGTCTTCCCCCCAGTCAGCCCTATATACTGTAACTCTACACGGTCTTCCCCCCAGTCAGCCCTATATACTGTAACTCTACATGGTCTTCCCCCCAGTCAGCCCTATATACTGTAACTCTACATGGTCTTCCCTCCCAGTCAGCCCTATATACTGTAACTCTACATGGTCTTCCCCACAGTCAGCCCTATATACTGTAACTCTACATGGTCTTCCCCCCAGTCAGCCCTATATACTGTAACTCTACATGGTATTCCCCCCCCAGTCAGCCCTATATACTGTAACTCTACATGGTCTTCCCCCCCCAGTCAGCCCTATATACTGTAACTCTACATGGTCTTCCCCCCAGTCAGCCCTATATACTGTAACTCTACATGGTCTTCCCCCCCCAGTCAGCCCTATATACTGTAACTCTACATGGTCTTCCCTCCCAGTCAGCCCTATATACTGTAACTCTACATGGTCTTTCCCCCCAGTCTGCCCTATATACTGTAACTCTACATGGTCTTCCCTCCCAGTCAGCCCTATATACTGTAACTCTACATGGTCTTTCCCCCCAGTCTGCCCTATATACTGTAACTCTACATGGTCTTCCCTCCCAGTCAGCCCTATATACTGTAACTCTACATGGTCTTCCCCCCAGTCAGCCCTATATACTGTAACTCTACATGGTCTTCCCCCCAGTCAGCCCTATATACTGTAACTCTACATGGTCTTCCCCCAGTCAGCCCTATATACTGTAACTCTACAGGGTCTTCCTCCCAGTCAGCCCTATATACTGTAACTCTACATGGTTTTCCCCACAGTCAGCCCTATATACTGTAACTCTACATGGTCTTCCCCCCAGTCAGCCCTATATACTGTAACTCTACATGGTCTTCCCCCCAGTCAGCCCTATATACTGTAACTCTACATGGTCTTCCCCCCCAGTCAGCCCTATATACTGTAACTCTACATGGTCTTCCCCCCCAGTCAGCCCTATATACTGTAACTCTACATGGTCTTCCCTCCCAGTCAGCCCTATATACTGTAACTCTACATGGTCTTCCCCACAGTCAGCCCTATATACTGTAACTCTACATGGTCTTCCCCCCAGTCAGCCCTATATACTGTAACTCTACATGGTCTTCCCCCCCCAGTCAGCCCTATATACTGTAACTCTACATGGTCTTCCCCCCAGTCAGCCCTATATACTGTAACTCTACATGGTCTCCCCCCCCCAGTCAGCCCTATATACTGTAACTCTACATGGTCTTCCCTCCCAGTCAGCCCTATATACTGTAACTCTACATGGTCTTCCCCACAGTCAGCCCTATATACTGTAACTCTACATGGTCTTCCCCATAGTCAGCCCTATATACTGTAACTCTACATGGTCTTCCCTCCCAGTCAGCCCTACATACTGTAACTCTACATGGTCTTCCCTCCCAGTCAGCCCTATATACTGTAACTCTACATTGTCTTCCCCCCAGTCAGCCCTATATACTGTAACTCTACATGGTCTTCCCTCCCAGTCAGCCCTATATACTGTAACTCTACATGGTCTTCCCTCCCAGTCAGCCCTATATACTGTAACTCTACATGGTCTTCCCCCCAGTCAGCCCTATATACTGTAACTCTACATGGTCTTCCCCCCCAGTCAGCCCTATATACTGTAACTCTACATGGTCTTCCCTCCCAGTCAGCCCTATATACTGTAACTCTACATGGTCTTCCCCCCAGTCAGCCCTATATACTGTAACTCTACATGGTCTTCCCCACAGTCAGCCCTATATACTGTAACTCTACATGGTCTTCCCTCCCAGTCAGCCCTATATACTGTAACTCTACATGGTCTTCCCCCCAGTCAGCCCTATATACTGTAACTCTACATGGTCTTCCCCCCAGTCAGCCCTATATACTGTAACTCTACATGGTCTTCCCCCCAGTCAGCCCTATATACTGTAACTCTACATGGTCTTCCCTCCCAGTCAGCCCTATATACTGTAACTCTACATGGTCTTCCCCCCAGTCAGCCCTATATACTGTAACTCTACATGGTCTTCCCCCCAGTCAGCCCTATATACTGTAACTCTACATGGTCTTCCCTCCCAGTCAGCCCTATATACTGTAACTCTACATGGTCTTCCCCACAGTCAGCCCTATATACTGTAACTCTACATGGTCTTCCCTCCCAGTCAGCCCTATATACTGTAACTCTACATGGTCTTCCCCCCAGTCAGCCCTATATACTGTAACTCTACATGGTCTTCCCCCCAGTCAGCCCTATATACTGTAACTCTACACGGTCTTCCCCCCAGTCAGCCCTATATACTGTAACTCTACATGGTCTTCCCCCCAGTCAGCCCTATATACTGTAACTCTAAATGGTCTTCCCCCCAGTCAGCCCTATATACTGTAACTCTACATGGTCTTCCCCCCAGTCAGCCCTATATACTGTAACTCTACATGGTCTTCCCCCCCAGTCAGCCCTATATACTGTAACTCTACATGGTCTTCCCCCTCCCAGTCAGCCCTATATACTGTAACTCTACATGGTCTTCCCCCCAGTCAGCCCTATATACTGTAACTCTACATGGTCTTCCCCACAGTCAGCCCTATATACTGTAACTCTACATGGTCTTCCCCCCCCAGTCAGCCCTATATACTGTAACTCTACATGGTCTTCCCCCCAGTCAGCCCTATATACTGTAACTCTACATGGTCTTCCCCCCAGTCAGCCCTATATACTGTAACTCTACATGGTCTTCCCCCCCAGTCAGCCCTATATACTGTAACTCTACATGGTCTTCCCCCCAGTCAGCCCTATATACTGTAACTCTACATGGTCTTCCCCCCCAGTCAGCCCTATATACTGTAACTCTACATGGTCTTCCCCACAGTCAGCCCTATATACTGTAACTCTACATGGTCTTCCCCATAGTCAGCCCTATATACTGTAACTCTACATGGTCTTCCCTCCCAGTCAGCCCTACATACTGTAACTCTACATGGTCTTCCCTCCCAGTCAGCCCTATATACTGTAACTCTACATGGTCTTCCCCCCCAGTCAGCCCTATATACTGTAACTCTACATGGTCTTCCCCCCAGTCAGCCCTATATACTGTAACTCTACATGGTCTTCCCCCCTCCCAGTCAGCCCTATATACTGTAACTCTACATGGTCTTCCCCCAGTCAGCCCTATATACTGTAACTCTACATGGTCTTCCCCCCAGTCAGCCCTATATACTGTAACTCTACATGGTCTTCCCCCCCCAGTCAGCCCTATATACTGTAACTCTACATGGTCTTCCCCCCAGTCAGCCCTATATACTGTAACTCTACATGGTCTTCCCCCCAGTCAGCCCTATATACTGTAACTCTACATGGTCTTCCCCCCCCAGTCAGCCCTATATACTGTAACTCTACATGGTCTTCCCCCCAGTCAGCCCTATATACTGTAACTCTACATGGTCTTCCCCCCAGTCAGCCCTATATACTGTAACTCTACATGGTCTTCCCCACAGTCAGCCCTATATACTGTAACTCTACATGGTCTTCCCCATAGTCAGCCCTATATACTGTAACTCTACATGGTCTTCCCTCCCAGTCAGCCCTACATACTGTAACTCTACATGGTCTTCCCTCCCAGTCAGCCCTATATACTGTAACTCTACATGGTCTTCCCCCCCAGTCAGCCCTATATACTGTAACTCTACATGGTCTTCCCCCCAGTCAGCCCTATATACTGTAACTCTACACAGTCTTCCCCCAGTCAGCCCTATATACTGTAACTCTACATGGTCTTCCCCACAGTCAGCCCTATATACTGTAACTCTACATGGTCTTCCCCATAGTCAGCCCTATATACTGTAACTCTACATGGTCTTCCCCCCAGTCAGCCCTATATACTGTAACTCTACATGGTCTTCCCTCCCAGTCAGCCCTATATACTGTAACTCTACATGGTCTTCCCCCAGTCAGCCCTATATACTGTAACTCTACATGGTCTTCCCCACAGTCAGCCCTATATACTGTAACTCTACATGGTCTTCCCTCCCAGTCAGCCCTATATACTGTAACTCTACATGGTCTTCCCCCCCAGTCAGCCCTATATACTGTAACTCTACATGGTCTTCCCCCCAGTCAGCCCTATATACTGTAACTCTACATGGTCTTCCCCCCTCCCAGTCAGCCCTATATACTGTAACTCTACATGGTCTTCCCCCCAGTCAGCCCTATATACTGTAACTCTACACGGTCTTCCCTCCCAGTCAGCCCTATATACTGTAACTCTACATGGTCTTCCCTCCCAGTCAGCCCTATATACTGTAACTCTACATGGTCTTCCCCCCAGTCAGCCCTATATACTGTAACTCTACATGGTCTTCCCCCCAGTCAGCCCTATATACTGTAACTCTACACGGTCTTCCCCCCAGTCAGCCCTATACACTGTAACTCTACATGGTCTTCCCCCCAGTCAGCCCTATATACTGTAACTCTACATGGTCTTCCCCCCAGTCAGCCCTATATACTGTAACTCTACATGGTCTTCCCCCCAGTCAGCCCTATATACTGTAACTCTACATGGTCTTCCCCCCAGTCAGCCCTATATACTGTAACTCTACATGGTCTTCCCCCCAGTCAGCCCTATATACTGTAACTCTACATGGTCTTCCCCCCTCCCAGTCAGCCCTATATACTGTAACTCTACATGGTCTTCCCCCCAGTCAGCCCTATATACTGTAACTCTACACGGTCTTCCCTCCCAGTCAGCCCTATATACTGTAACTCTACATGGTCTTCCCCCCAGTCAGCCCTATATACTGTAACTCTACATGGTCTTCCCTCCCAGTCAGCCCTATATACTGTAACTCTACATGGTCTTCCCCACAGTCAGCCCTATATACTGTAACTCTACATGGTCTTCCCTCCCAGTCAGCCCTATATACTGTAACTCTACATGGTCTTCCCCCCAGTCAGCCCTATATACTGTAACTCTACATGGTCTTCCCCCCAGTCAGCCCTATATACTGTAACTCTACATGGTCTTCCCCCCAGTCAGCCCTATATACTGTAACTCTACATGGTCTTCCCCCCAGTCAGCCCTATATACTGTAACTCTACATGGTCTTCCCCCCAGTCAGCCCTATATACTGTAACTCTACATGGTCTTCCCCCCAGTCAGCCCTATATACTGTAACTCTACATGGTCTTCCCCCCAGTCAGCCCTATATACTGTAACTCTACATGGTCTTCCCCCCCAGTCAGCCCTATATACTGTAACTCTACATGGTCTTCCCCCCCAGTCAGCCCTATATACTGTAACTCTACATGGTCTTCCCCCCTCCCAGTCAGCCCTATATACTGTAACTCTACATGGTCTTCCCCCAGTCAGCCCTATATACTGTAACTCTACACGGTCTTCCCTCCCAGTCAGCCCTATATACTGTAACTCTACATGGTCTTCCCTCCCAGTCAGCCCTATATACTGTAACTCTACATGGTCTTCCCCCCAGTCAGCCCTATATACTGTAACTCTACATGGTCTTCCCCCCAGTCAGCCCTATATACTGTAACTCTACATGGTCTTCCCTCCCAGTCAGCCCTATATACTGTAACTCTACATGGTCTTTCCCCCAGTCTGCCCTATATACTGTAACTCTACATGGTCTTCCCTCCCAGTCAGCCCTATATACTGTAACTCTACATGGTCTTCCCCCCAGTCAGCCCTATATACTGTAACTCTACATGGTCTTCCCCCCAGTCAGCCCTATATACTGTAACTCTACATGGTCTTCCCCCCAGTCAGCCCTATATACTGTAACTCTACAGGGTCTTCCCCCCAGTCAGCCCTATATACTGTAACTCTACATGGTTTTCCCCACAGTCAGCCCTATATACTGTAACTCTACATGGTCTTCCCCCAGTCAGCCCTATATACTGTAACTCTACATGGTCTTCCCCCCAGTCAGCCCTATATACTGTAACTCTACATGGTCTTCCCCCCAGTCAGCCCTATATACTGTAACTCTACATGGTCTTCCCCCCCAGTCAGCCCTATATACTGTAACTCTACATGGTCTTCCCTCCCAGTCAGCCCTATATACTGTAACTCTACATGGTCTTCCCCACAGTCAGCCCTATATACTGTAACTCTACATGGTCTTCCCCATAGTCAGCCCTATATACTGTAACTCTACATGGTCTTCCCTCCCAGTCAGCCCTATATACTGTAACTCTACATGGTCTTCCCCCCAGTCAGCCCTATATACTGTAACTCTACATGGTCTTCCCCCCAGTCAGCCCTATATACTGTAACTCTACATGGTCTTCCCCCCAGTCAGCCCTATATACTGTAACTCTACAGGGTCTTCCCCCCAGTCAGCCCTATATACTGTAACTCTACATGGTCTCCCCCCCAGTCAGCCCTATATACTGTAACTCTACATGGTCTCCCCCCCAGTCAGCCCTATATACTGTAACTCTACATGGTCTTCCCCACAGTCAGCCCTATATACTGTAACTCTACATGGTCTTCCCTCCCAGTCAGCCCTATATACTGTAACTCTACATGGTCTTCCCCCCAGTCAGCCCTATATACTGTAACTCTACATGGTCTTCCCCCCAGTCAGCCCTATATACTGTAACTCTACATGGTCTTCCCCCCAGTCAGCCCTATATACTGTAACTCTACATGGTCTTCCCCATAGTCAGCCCTATATACTGTAACTCTACATGGTCTTCCCCACAGTCAGCCCTATATACTGTAACTCTACATGGTCTTCCCCCCAGTCAGCCCTATATACTGTAACTCTACATGGTCTTCCCCCCCAGTCAGCCCTATATACTGTAACTCTACATGGTCTTCCCCCCAGTCAGCCCTATATACTGTAACTCTACATGGTCTTCCCTCCCAGTCAGCCCTATATACTGTAACTCTACATGGTCTTCCCCCCCAGTCAGCCCTATATACTGTAACTCTACATGGTCTTCCCCCCCCAGTCAGCCCTATATACTGTAACTCTACATGGTCTTCCCTCCCAGTCAGCCCTATATACTGTAACTCTACATGGTCTTCCCTCCCAGTCAGCCCTATATACTGTAACTCTACATGGTCTTCCCCCCAGTCAGCCCTATATACTGTAACTCTACATGGTCTTCCCCCCAGTCAGCCCTATATACTGTAACTCTACATGGTCTTCCCCCCAGTCAGCCCTATATACTGTAACTCTACATGGTCTTCCCTCCCAGTCAGCCCTATATACTGTAACTCTACATGGTCTTTCCCCCAGTCTGCCCTATATACTGTAACTCTACATGGTCTTCCCTCCCAGTCAGCCCTATATACTGTAACTCTACATGGTCTTCCCCCCAGTCAGCCCTATATACTGTAACTCTACATGGTCTTCCCCCCAGTCAGCCCTATATACTGTAACTCTACATGGTCTTCCCCCCAGTCAGCCCTATATACTGTAACTCTACAGGGTCTTCCCCCCAGTCAGCCCTATATACTGTAACTCTACATGGTTTTCCCCACAGGCAGCCCTATATACTGTAACTCTACATGGTCTTCCCCCAGTCAGCCCTATATACTGTAACTCTACATGGTCTTCCCCCCAGTCAGCCCTATATACTGTAACTCTACATGGTCTTCCCCCCCAGTCAGCCCTATATACTGTAACTCTACATGGTCTTCCCCCCAGTCAGCCCTATATACTGTAACTCTACATGGTCTTCCCCCCAGTCAGCCCTATATACTGTAACTCTACATGGTCTTCCCCCCAGTCAGCCCTATATACTGTAACTCTACACAGTCTTCCCCCCAGTCAGCCCTATATACTGTAACTCTACATGGTCTTCCCCCCCAGTCAGCCCTATATACTGTAACTCTACATGGTCTTCCCTCCCAGTCAGCCCTATATACTGTAACTCTACATGGTCTTCCCTCCCAGTCAGCCCTATATACTGTAACTCTACACAGTCTTCCCCCCAGTCAGCCCTATATACTGTAACTCTACATGGTCTTCCCCCCAGTCAGCCCTATATACTGTAACTCTACATGGTCTTCCCTCCCAGTCAGCCCTATATACTGTAACTCTACATGGTCTTCCCTCCCAGTCAGCCCTATATACTGTAACTCTACATGGTCTTCCCCCCAGTCAGCCCTATATACTGTAACTCTACACAGTCTTCCCCCCCAGTCAGCCCTATATACTGTAACTATACATGGTCTTCCCTCCCAGTCAGCCCTATATACTGTAACTCTACATGGTCTTCCCCCCAGTCAGCCCTATATACTGTAACTCTACACGGTCTTCCCCCCAGTCAGCCCTATATACTGTAACTCTACATGGTCTTCCCCCCAGTCAGCCCTATATACTGTAACTCTACATGGTCTTCCCCCCAGTCAGCCCTTTATACTGTAACTCTACACGGTCTTCCCCCCAGTCAGCCCTATATACTGTACCTCTACATGGTCTTCCCCCCAGTCAGCCCTATATACTGTAACTCTACATGGTCTTCCCCCCAGTCAGCCCTATATACTGTAACTCTACATGGTCTTCCCCCCAGTCAGCCCTATATACTGTAACTCTACATGGTCTTCCCCCCCAGTCAGCCCTATATACTGTAACTCTACATGGTCTTCCCCCCCAGTCAGCCCTATATACTGTAACTCTACATGGTCTTCCCCCCTCCCAGTCAGCCCTATATACTGTAACTCTACATGGTCTTCCCCCCAGTCAGCCCTATATACTGTAACTCTACACGGTCTTCCCTCCCAGTCAGCCCTATATACTGTAACTCTACATGGTCTTCCCCCCCAGTCAGCCCTATATACTGTAACTCTACATGGTCTCCCTCCCAGTCAGCCCTATATACTGTAACTCTACATGGTCTTCCCTCCCAGTCAGCCCTATATACTGTAACTCTACATGGTCTTCCCCACAGTCAGCCCTATATACTGTAACTCTACATGGTCTTCCCCCCAGTCAGCCCTATATACTGTAACTCTACATGGTCTTCCCCCCCAGTCAGCCCTATATACTGTAACTCTACATGGTCTTCCCCCCCAGTCAGCCCTATATACTGTAACTCTACATGGTCTTCCCTCCCAGTCAGCCCTATATACTGTAACTCTACATGGTCTTCCCCACAGTCAGCCCTATATACTGTAACTCTACATGGTCTTCCCCCCAGTCAGCCCTATATACTGTAACTCTACATGGTCTTCCCCCAGTCAGCCCTATATACTGTAACTCTACATGGTCTTCCCCCCAGTCAGCCCTATATACTGTAACTCTACATGGTCTTCCCCCAGTCAGCCCTATATACTGTAACTCTACATGGTCTTCCCTCCCAGTCAGCCCTATATACTGTAACTCTACATGGTCTTCCCCACAGTCAGCCCTATATACTGTAACTCTACATGGTCTTCCCTCCCAGTCAGCCCTATATACTGTAACTCTACATGGTCTTCCCCCCAGTCAGCCCTATATACTGTAACTCTACATGGTCTTCCCCCCAGTCAGCCCTATATACTGTAACTCTACATGGTCTTCCCCCCAGTCAGCCCTATATACTGTAACTCTACATGGTCTTCCCCCCAGTCAGCCCTATATACTGTAACTCTGCATGGTCTTCCCCCCAGTCAGCCCTATATACTGTAACTCTACATGGTCTTCCCCCCCAGTCAGCCCTATATACTGTAACTCTACATGGTCTTCCCCCCAGTCAGCCCTATATACTGTAACTCTACATGGTCTTCCCCCCCAGTCAGCCCTATATACTGTAACTCTACATGGTCTTCCCCCCAGTCAGCCCTATATACTGTAACTCTACATGGTCTCCCTCCCAGTCAGCCCTATATACTGTAACTCTACATGGTCTTCCCTCCCAGTCAGCCCTATATACTGTAACTCTACATGGTCTTCCCCACAGTCAGCCCTATATACTGTAACTCTACATGGTCTTCCCTCCCAGTCAGCCCTTTATACTGTAACTCTACATGGTCTTCCCTCCCAGTCAGCCCTACATACTGTAACTCTACATGGTCTTCCCTCACAGTCAGCCCTATATACTGTAACTCTACATGGTCTTCCCCCCCAGTCAGCCCTATATACTGTAACTCTACATGGTCTTCCCCCCAGTCAGCCCTATATACTGTAACTCTACACGGTCTTCCCCCCAGTCAGCCCTATATACTGTAACTCTACATGGTCTTCCCCCCCAGTCAGCCCTATATACTGTAACTCTACATGGTCTTCCCTCCCAGTCAGCCCTATATACTGTAACTCTACATGGTCTTCCCCCCAGTCAGCCCTATATACTGTAACTCTACATGGTCTTCCCTCCCACCATGGTGTGGTTTGTTGTGATAATGATCCTACTATAGAGTGTGGTTTGTTGTGATAATGCTCCTACTATAGAGTGGTTTGTTGTTGATAATGCTCCCTACTATAGAGTGTGGTTTGTTGTGATAATGCTCCCTACTATAGAGTGTGGTTTGTTGTGATAATGCTCCTACTATAGTGTGGTTTGTTGTGATAATGCTCCTACTATAGAGTGTGGTTTGTTGTGATAATGCTCCTACTATAGAGTGTGGTTTGTTGTGATAATGCTCCAACTATAGAGTGTGGTTTGTTGTGATAATGCTCCTACTTTAGAGTGTGGTTTGTTGTGATAATGCTCCTACTATAGAGTGTGGTTTGTTGTGATAATGCTCCCTACTATAGAGTGGTTTGTTGTGATAATGATCCTACTATAGAGTGTGGTCTGTTGTGATAATGCTCCTACTATAGAGTGTGGTTTGCTGTGATAATGCTCCCTACTATAGTGTGGTTTGTTGTGATAATGCTCCCTACTATAGAGTGTGGTTTGTTGTGATAATGCTCCCTACTATAGAGTGGTTTGTTGTGATAATGCTAAAACTATAGAGTGTGGTTTGTTGTGATAATGCTCCTACTATAGAGTGGTTTGTTGTGATAATGCTCCTACTATAGAGTGTGGTTTGTTGTGATAATGCTCCCTACTATAGAGTGTGGTTTGTTGTGATAATGATCCTACTATAGAGTGTGGTTTGTTGTGATAATGCTCCCTACTATAGAGTGTATTGTTGTGATAATGATCCTACTATGGAGTGTGGTTTGTTGTGATAATGCTCCCTACTATAGAGTGGTTTGTTGTGATAATGCTCCCTACTATAGTGTGGTTTGTTGTGTTAATGCTCCCTACTATAGAGTGTGGTTTGTTGTGATAATGCTCCCTACTATAGAGTGGTTTGTTGTGATAATGCTCCTACTATAGAGTGGTTTGTTGTGATAATGCTCCTACTATAGAGTGGTTTGCTGTGATAATGCTCCTACTATAGAGTGTGGTTTGTTGTGATAATGCTCCTACTATAGAGTGGTTTGTTGTGATAATGCTCCTACTATAGAGTGTGGTTTGTTGTGATAATGCTCCCTACTATAGAGTGTGGTTTGTTGTGATAATGCTCCCTACTATAGAGTGTGGTTTGCTGTGATAATGCTCCTACTATAGAGTGTGGTTTGTTGTGATAATGCTCCTACTATAGAGTGTGGTTTGTTGTGATAATGCTCCCTACTATAGAGTGTGGTTTGTTGTGATAATGATCCTACTATAGAGTGTGGTTTGTTGTGATAATGCTCCTACTTTAGAGTGTGGTTTGTTGTGATAATGCTCCTACTATAGAGTGTGGTTTGTTGTGATAATGCTCCTACTATAGAGTGTGGTTTGTTGTGATAATGCTCCCTACTATAGAGTGGTTTGTTGTGATAATGCTCCTACTATAGAGTGTGGTTTGTTGTGATAATGCTCCTACTATAGTGTGGTTTGTCGTGATAATGCTCCCTACTATAGAGTGTATTGTTGTGATAATGATCCTACTATAGAGTGTGGTTTGTTGTGATAATGCTCCCTACTATAGAGTGTGGTTTGTTGTGATAATGCTCCCTACTATAGAGTGTGGTTTGTTGTGATAATGCTCCTACTATAGAGTGTGGTTTGTTGTGATAATGATCCTACTATAGAGTGTGGTTTGTTGTGATAATGCTCCCTACTATAGAGTGTGGTTTGTTGTGATAATGCTCCCTACTATAGAGTGGTTTGTTGTGATAATGATCCTACTATAGAGTGTGGTCTGTTGTGATAATGCTCCCTACTATAGAGTGTGGTTTGCTGTGATAATGCTCCGACTATAAGAAGACCATGTAGAGTTACAGTATATAGGGCTGACTGGGAGGGAAGACCATGTAGAGTTACAGTATATAGGGCAGACTGGGGGGAAGACCATGTAGAGTTACAGTATATAGGGCTGACTGGGGGGGAAGACCATGTAGAGTTACAGTATATAGGGCTGACTGGGGGGGAAGACCATTTAGAGTTACAGTATATAGGGCTGACTGGGGGGAAGACCATGTGGAGTTACAGTATCTCTACATGGTCTTCCCCACAGTCAGCCCTATATACTGTAACTCTACATGGTCTTCCCCACAGTCAGCCCTATATACTGTAACTCTACATGGTCTTCCCCCACAGTCAGCCCTATATAATGTAACTCTACATGGTCTCCCCCCCAGTCAGCCCTATATACTGTAACTCTACATGGTCTCCCCCCCAGTCAGCCCTATATACTGTAACTCTACATGGTCTTCCCTCCCAGTCAGCCCTATATACTGTAACTCTACATGGTCTTCCCTCCCAGTCAGCCCTATATACTGTAACTCTACATGGTCTTCCCCCCAGTCAGCCCTATATACTGTAACTCTACATGGTCTTCCCCCCCAGTCAGCCCTATATACTGTAACTCTACATGGTCTTCCCCCCAGTCAGCCCTATATACTGTAACTCTACATGGTCTTCCCCATAGTCAGCCCTATATACTGTAACTCTACATGGTCTTCCCCACAGTCAGCCCTATATACTGTAACTCTACATGGTCTTCCCCCCAGTCAGCCCTATATACTGTAACTCTACATGGTCTTCCCCCCCAGTCAGCCCTATATACTGTAACTCTACATGGTCTTCCCCCCCAGTCAGCCCTATATACTGTAACTCTACATGGTCTTCCCTCCCAGTCAGCCCTATATACTGTAACTCTACATGGTCTTCCCCCCCAGTCAGCCCTATATACTGTAACTCTACATGGTCTCCCCCCCCCAGTCAGCCCTATATACTGTAACTCTACATGGTCTTCCCTCCCAGTCAGCCCTATATACTGTAACTCTACATGGTCTTCCCTCCCAGTCAGCCCTATATACTGTAACTCTACATGGTCTTCCCCCCAGTCAGCCCTATATACTGTAACTCTACATGGTCTTCCCCCCAGTCAGCCCTATATACTGTAACTCTACATGGTCTTCCCCCCCAGTCAGCCCTATATACTGTAACTCTACATGGTCTTCCCTCCCAGTCTGCCCTATATACTGTAACTCTACATGGTCTTTCCCCCCAGTCTGCCCTATATACTGTAACTCTACATGGTCTTCCCTCCCAGTCAGCCCTATATACTGTAACTCTACATGGTCTTCCCCCCAGTCAGCCCTATATACTGTAACTCTACATGGTCTTCCCCCCAGTCAGCCCTATATACTGTAACTCTACATGGTCTTCCCCCCAGTCAGCCCTATATACTGTAACTCTACAGGGTCTTCCCCCCAGTCAGCCCTATATACTGTAACTCTACATGGTTTTCCCCACAGTCAGCCCTATATACTGTAACTCTACATGGTCTTCCCCCCAGTCAGCCCTATATACTGTAACTCTACATGGTCTTCCCCCCAGTCAGCCCTATATACTGTAACTCTACATGGTCTTCCCCCCCAGTCAGCCCTATATACTGTAACTCTACATGGTCTTCCCCCCCAGTCAGCCCTATATACTGTAACTCTACATGGTCTTCCCTCCCAGTCAGCCCTATATACTGTAACTCTACATGGTCTTCCCCACAGTCAGCCCTATATACTGTAACTCTACATGGTCTTCCCCCCAGTCAGCCCTATATACTGTAACTCTACATGGTCTTCCCCCCCCAGTCAGCCCTATATACTGTAACTCTACATGGTCTTCCCCCCAGTCAGCCCTATATACTGTAACTCTACATGGTCTTCCCCCCCCAGTCAACCCTATATACTGTAACTCTACATGGTCTTCCCTCCCAGTCAGCCCTATATACTGTAACTCTACATGGTCTTCCCCACAGTCAGCCCTATATACTGTAACTCTACATGGTCTTCCCCATAGTCAGCCCTATATACTGTAACTCTACATGGTCTTCCCTCCCAGTCAGCCCTACATACTGTAACTCTACATGGTCTTCCCTCCCAGTCAGCCCTATATACTGTAACTCTACATGGTCTTCCCCCCCAGTCAGCCCTATATACTGTAACTCTACATGGTCTTCCCCCCAGTCAGCCCTATATACTGTAACTCTACACAGTCTTCCCCCCAGTCAGCCCTATATACTGTAACTCTACATGGTCTTCCCCCCCAGTCAGCCCTATATACTGTAACTCTACATGGTCTTCCCTCCCAGTCAGCCCTATATACTGTAACTCTACATGGTCTTCCCCACAGTCAGCCCTATATACTGTAACTCTACATGGTCTTCCCCCCAGTCAGCCCTATATACTGTAACTCTACATGGTCTTCCCCCCCCAGTCAGCCCTATATACTGTAACTCTACATGGTCTTCCCCCCAGTCAGCCCTATATACTGTAACTCTACATGGTCTTCCCCCCAGTCAGCCCTATATACTGTAACTCTACATGGTCTTCCCCCCCAGTCAGCCCTATATACTGTAACTCTACATGGTCTTCCCTCCCAGTCAGCCCTATATACTGTAACTCTACATGGTCTTCCCCACAGTCAGCCCTATATACTGTAACTCTACATGGTCTTCCCCATAGTCAGCCCTATATACTGTAACTCTACATGGTCTTCCCTCCCAGTCAGCCCTACATACTGTAACTCTACATGGTCTTCCCTCCCAGTCAGCCCTATATACTGTAACTCTACATGGTCTTCCCCATAGTCAGCCCTATATACTGTAACTCTACATGGTCTTCCCTCCCAGTCAGCCCTACATACTGTAACTCTACATGGTCTTCCCTCCCAGTCAGCCCTATATACTGTAACTCTACATGGTCTTCCCCCCCAGTCAGCCCTATATACTGTAACTCTACATGGTCTTCCCCCCAGTCAGCCCTATATACTGTAACTCTACACAGTCTTCCCCCCAGTCAGCCCTATATACTGTAACTCTACATGGTCTTCCCCCCCAGTCAGCCCTATATACTGTAACTCTACATGGTCTTCCCTCCCAGTCAGCCCTATATACTGTAACTCTACATGGTCTTCCCTCCCAGTCAGCCCTATATACTGTAACTCTACATGGTCTTCCCCCCAGTCAGCCCTATATACTGTAACTCTACACAGTCTTCCCCCCAGTCAGCCCTATATACTGTAACTCTACATGGTCTTCCCCCCCAGTCAGCCCTATATACTGTAACTCTACATGGTCTTCCCTCCCAGTCAGCCCTATATACTGTAACTCTACATGGTCTTCCCCCCAGTCAGCCCTATATACTGTAACTCTACATGGTCTTCCCCCCCAGTCAGCCCTATATACTGTAACTCTACATGGTCTTCCCTCCCAGTCAGCCCTATATACTGTAACTCTACATGGTCTTCCCCCCAGTCAGCCCTATATACTGTAACTCTACATGGTCTTCCCCACAGTCAGCCCTATATACTGTAACTCTACATGGTCTTCCCTCCCAGTCAGCCCTATATACTGTAACTCTACATGGTCTTCCCCCCAGTCAGCCCTATATACTGTAACTCTACATGGTCTTCCCCCCAGTCAGCCCTATATACTGTAACTCTACCCGTCTTCCCCCCAGTCAGCCCTATATACTGTAACTCTACATGGCCTTCCCCCAGTCAGCCCTATATACTGTAACTCTACATGGTCTTCCCTCCCAGTCAGCCCTATATACTGTAACTCTACATGGTCTTCCCCACAGTCAGCCCTATATACTGTAACTCTACATGGTCTTCCCCCCAGTCAGCCCTATATACTGTAACTCTACATGGTCTTCCCCCCCAGTCAGCCCTATATACTGTAACTCTACATGGTCTTCCCCCCAGTCAGCCCTATATACTGTAACTCTACATGGTCTTCCCCCCAGTCAGCCCTATATACTGTAACTCTACATGGTCTTCCCTCCCAGTCAGCCCTATATACTGTAACTCTACATGGTCTTCCCCACAGTCAGCCCTATATACTGTAACTCTACATGGTCTTCCCTCCCAGTCAGCCCTATATACTGTAACTCTACATGGTCTTCCCCCCAGTCAGCCCTATATACTGTAACTCTACATGGTCTTCCCCCCAGTCAGCCCTATATACTGTAACTCTACACGGTCTTCCCCCCAGTCAGCCCTATATACTGTAACTCTACATGGTCTTCCCCCCAGTCAGCCCTATATACTGTAACTCTACATGGTCTTCCCCCCAGTCAGCCCTATATACTGTAACTCTACATGGTCTTCCCCCCAGTCAGCCCTATATACTGTAACTCTACATGGTCTTCCCCCCAGTCAGCCCTATATACTGTAACTCTACATGGTCTTCCCTCCCAGTCAGCCCTATATACTGTAACTCTACATGGTCTTCCCCCCCAGTCAGCCCTATATACTGTAACTCTACATGGTCTTCCCCCCTCCCAGTCAGCCCTATATACTGTAACTCTACATGGTCTTCCCCCCAGTCAGCCCTATATACTGTAACTCTACACGGTCTTCCCTCCCAGTCAGCCCTATATACTGTAACTCTACATGGTCTTCCCTCCCAGTCAGCCCTATATACTGTAACTCTACATGGTCTTCCCCCCCAGTCAGCCCTATATACTGTAACTCTACATGGTCTTCCCCCCCAGTCAGCCCTATATACTGTAACTCTACATGGTCTTCCCCCCCAGTCAGCCCTATATACTGTAACTCTACATGGTCTTCCCCCCCAGTCAGCCCTATATATTGTAACTCTACATGGTCTTCCCCCCAGTCAGCCCTATATACTGTAACTCTACATGGTCTCCCTCCCAGTCAGCCCTATATACTGTAACTCTACATGGTCTTCCCTCCCAGTCAGCCCTATATACTGTAACTCTACATGGTCTTCCCTCCCAGTCAGCCCTACATACTGTAACTCTACATGGTCTTCCCTCCCAGTCAGCCCTATATACTGTAACTCTACATGGTCTTCCCCCCAGTCAGCCCTATATACTGTAACTCTACATGGTCTTCCCCCCAGTCAGCCCTATATACTGTAACTCTACACGGTCTTCCCCCCAGTCAGCCCTATATACTGTAACTCTACATGGTCTTCCCCCCCAGTCAGCCCTATATATTGTAACTCTACATGGTCTTCCCTCCCAGTCAGCCCTATATACTGTAACTCTACATGGTCTTCCCCCCAGTCAGCCCTATATACTGTAACTCTACATGGTCTTCCCTCCCAGTCAGCCCTATATACTGTAACTCTACATGGTCTTCCCCCCAGTCAGCCCTATATACTGTAACTCTACATGGTCTTCCCCCCTCCCAGTCAGCCCTATATACTGTAACTCTACATGGTCTTCCCCCCAGTCAGCCCTATATACTGTAACTCTACACGGTCTTCCCTCCCAGTCAGCCCTATATACTGTAACTCTACATGGTCTTCCCTCCCAGTCAGCCCTATATACTGTAACTCTACATGGTCTTCCCCCCCAGTCAGCCCTATATACTGTAACTCTACATGGTCTTCCCCCCCAGTCAGCCCTATATACTGTAACTCTACATGGTCTTCCCCCCCAGTCAGCCCTATATACTGTAACTCTACATGGTCTTCCCCCCCAGTCAGCCCTATATATTGTAACTCTACATGGTCTTCCCCCCAGTCAGCCCTATATACTGTAACTCTACATGGTCTCCCTCCCAGTCAGCCCTATATACTGTAACTCTACATGGTCTTCCCTCCCAGTCAGCCCTATATACTGTAACTCTACATGGTCTTCCCTCCCAGTCAGCCCTACATACTGTAACTCTACATGGTCTTCCCTCCCAGTCAGCCCTATATACTGTAACTCTACATGGTCTTCCCCCCCAGTCAGCCCTATATACTGTAACTCTACATGGTCTTCCCCCCAGTCAGCCCTATATACTGTAACTCTACACGGTCTTCCCCCCAGTCAGCCCTATATACTGTAACTCTACATGGTCTTCCCCCCCAGTCAGCCCTATATACTGTAACTCTACATGGTCTTCCCTCCCAGTCAGCCCTATATACTGTAACTCTACATGGTCTTCCCCCCAGTCAGCCCTATATACTGTAACTCTACATGGTCTTCCCTCCCACCATGGTGTGGTTTGTTGTGATAATGATCCTACTATAGAGTGTGGTTTGTTGTGATAATGCTCCTACTATAGAGTGGTTTGTTGTGATAATGCTCCCTACTATAGAGTGTGGTTTGTTGTGATAATGCTCCCTACTATAGAGTGTGGTTTGTTGTGATAATGCTCCTACTATAGTGTGGTTTGTTGTGATAATGCTCCTACTATAGAGTGTGGTTTGTTGTGATAATGCTCCTACTATAGAGTGTGGTTTGTTGTGATAATGCTCCCAACTATAGAGTGTGGTTTGTTGTGATAATGCTCCTACTTTAGAGTGTGGTTTGTTGTGATAATGCTCCTACTATAGAGTGTGGTTTGTTGTGATAATGCTCCCTACTATAGAGTGGTTTGTTGTGATAATGATCCTACTATAGAGTGTGGTCTGTTGTGATAATGCTCCTACTATAGAGTGTGGTTTGCTGTGATAATGCTCCCTACTATAGTGTGGTTTGTTGTGATAATGCTCCCTACTATAGAGTGTGGTTTGTTGTGATAATGCTCCCTACTATAGAGTGGTTTGTTGTGATAATGCTAAAACTATAGAGTGTGGTTTGTTGTGATAATGCTCCTACTATAGAGTGGTTTGTTGTGATAATGCTCCTACTATAGAGTGTGGTTTGTTGTGATAATGCTCCCTACTATAGAGTGTGGTTTGTTGTGATAATGATCCTACTATAGAGTGTGGTTTGTTGTGATAATGCTCCCTACTATAGAGTGTATTGTTGTGATAATGATCCTACTATGGAGTGTGGTTTGTTGTGATAATGCTCCCTACTATAGAGTGGTTTGTTGTGATAATGCTCCCTACTATAGTGTGGTTTGTTGTGATAATGCTCCCTACTATAGAGTGTGGTTTGTTGTGATAATGCTCCCTACTATAGAGTGGTTTGTTGTGATAATGCTCCTACTATAGAGTGTGGTTTGTTGTGATAATGCTCCTACTATAGAGTGGTTTGCTGTGATAATGCTCCTACTATAGAGTGTGGTTTGTTGTGATAATGCTCCTACTATAGAGTGGTTTGTTGTGATAATGCTCCTACTATAGAGTGTGGTTTGTTGTGATAATGCTCCCTACTATAGAGTGTGGTTTGTTGTGATAATGCTCCCTACTATAGAGTGTGGTTTGCTGTGATAATGCTCCTACTATAGAGTGTGGTTTGTTGTGATAATGCTCCTACTATAGAGTGTGGTTTGTTGTGATAATGCTCCCTACTATAGAGTGTGGTTTGTTGTGATAATGATCCTACTATAGAGTGTGGTTTGTTGTGATAATGCTCCTACTTTAGAGTGTGGTTTGTTGTGATAATGCTCCTACTATAGAGTGTGGTTTGTTGTGATAATGCTCCTACTATAGAGTGTGGTTTGTTGTGATAATGCTCCCTACTATAGAGTGGTTTGTTGTGATAATGCTCCTACTATAGAGTGTGGTTTGTTGTGATAATGCTCCTACTATAGAGTGTGGTTTGTCGTGATAATGCTCCCTACTATAGAGTGTATTGTTGTGATAATGATCCTACTATAGAGTGTGGTTTGTTGTGATAATGCTCCCTACTATAGAGTGTGGTTTGTTGTGATAATGCTCCCTACTATAGAGTGTGGTTTGTTGTGATAATGCTCCTACTATAGAGTGTGGTTTGTTGTGATAATGATCCTACTATAGAGTGTGGTTTGTTGTGATAATGCTCCCTACTATAGAGTGTGGTTTGTTGTGATAATGCTCCCTACTATAGAGTGGTTTGTTGTGATAATGATCCTACTATAGAGTGTGGTCTGTTGTGATAATGCTCCCTACTATAGAGTGTGGTTTGCTGTGATAATGCTCCGACTATAAGAAGACCATGTAGAGTTACAGTATATAGGGCTGACTGGGAGGGAAGACCATGTAGAGTTACAGTATATAGGGCAGACTGGGGGGAAGACCATGTAGAGTTACAGTATATAGGGCTGACTGGGGGGGAAGACCATGTAGAGTTACAGTATATAGGGCTGACTGGGGGGGAAGACCATGTAGAGTTACAGTATATAGGGCTGACTGGGGGGAAGACCATGTGGAGTTACAGTATCTCTACATGGTCTTCCCCACAGTCAGCCCTATATACTGTAACTCTACATGGTCTTCCCCCACAGTCAGCCCTATATAATGTAACTCTACATGGTCTCCCCCCCAGTCAGCCCTATATACTGTAACTCTACATGGTCTCCCCCCCAGTCAGCCCTATATACTGTAACTCTACATGGTCTTCCCCACAGTCAGCCCTATATACTGTAACTCTACATGGTCTTCCCTCCCAGTCAGCCCTATATACTGTAACTCTACATGGTCTTCCCCCCAGTCAGCCCTATATACTGTAACTCTACATGGTCTTCCCCCCCAGTCAGCCCTATATACTGTAACTCTACATGGTCTTCCCCCCCAGTCAGCCCTATATACTGTAACTCTACATGGTCTTCCCTCCCAGTCAGCCCTATATACTGTAACTCTACATGGTCTTCCCCCCCAGTCAGCCCTATATACTGTAACTCTACATGGTCTTCCCTCCCAGTCAGCCCTATATACTGTAACTCTACATGGTCTTTCCCCCAGTCAGCCCTATATACTGTAACTCTACATGGTCTTCCCCCCAGTCAGCCCTATATACTGTAACTCTACATGGTCTTCCCCCCCAGTCAGCCCTATATACTGTAACTCTACATGGTCTTCCCTCCCAGTCAGCCCTATATACTGTAACTCTACATGGTCTTTCCCCCAGTCTGCCCTATATACTGTAACTCTACATGGTCTTCCCTCCCA
Source organism: Protomyctophum bolini (assembly GCF_963924005.1). Taxonomy (NCBI): domain Eukaryota; kingdom Metazoa; phylum Chordata; class Actinopteri; order Myctophiformes; family Myctophidae; genus Protomyctophum; species Protomyctophum bolini. The sequence continues at coordinate 108,082 of NW_027665579.1, forward strand.
GTCAGCCCTATATACTGTAACTCTACATGGCCTTCCCCCCAGTCAGCCCTATATACTGTAACTCTACATGGTCTTCCCCCCAGTCAGCCCTATATACTGTAACTCTACATGGTCTTCCCCCCAGTCAGCCCTATATACTGTAACTCTACAGGGTCTTCCCCCCAGTCAGCCCTATATAATGTAACTCTACATGGTTTTCCCCACAGTCAGCCCTATATACTGTAACTCTACATGGTCTTCCCTCCCAGTCAGCCCTATATACTGTAACTCTACATGGTCTTCCCCACAGTCAGCCCTATATACTGTAACTCTACATGGTCTTCCCTCCCAGTCAGCCCTATATACTGTAACTCTACATGGTCTTCCCCCCAGTCAGCCCTATATACTGTAACTCTACATGGTCTTCCCCCCAGTCAGCCCTATATACTGTAACTCTACATGGTCTTCCCCCCAGTCAGCCCTATATACTGTAACTCTACATGGTCTTCCCCCCAGTCAGCCCTATATACTGTAACTCTACATGGTCTTCCCCCCAGTCAGCCCTATATACTGTAACTCTACATGGTCTTCCCCCCCAGTCAGCCCTATATACTGTAACTCTACATGGTCTTCCCCCCCAGTCAGCCCTATATACTGTAACTCTACATGGTCTTCCCCCCTCCCAGTCAGCCCTATATACTGTAACTCTACATGGTCTTCCCCCCAGTCAGCCCTATATACTGTAACTCTACACGGTCTTCCCTCCCAGTCAGCCCTATATACTGTAACTCTACATGGTCTTCCCTCCCAGTCAGCCCTATATACTGTAACTCTACATGGTCTTCCCCCCCAGTCAGCCCTATATACTGTAACTCTACATGGTCTTCCCCCCCAGTCAGCCCTATATACTGTAACTCTACATGGTCTTCCCCCCCAGTCAGCCCTATATACTGTAACTCTACATGGTCTTCCCCCCCAGTCAGCCCTATATACTGTAACTCTACCTGGTCTTCCCTCCCAGTCAGCCCTATATACTGTAACTCTACATTCGCTTCCCCACAGTCAGCCCTATATACTGTAACTCTACATGGGCTTCCCCATAGTCAGCCCTATATACTGTAACTCTACATGGTCTTCCCTCCCAGTCAGCCCTACATACTGTAACTCTACATGGTCTTCCCTCCCAGTCAGCCCTATATACTGTAACTCTACATGGTCTTCCCCCCCAGTCAGCCCTATATACTGTAACTCTACATGGTCTTCCCCCCAGTCAGCCCTATATACTGTAACTCTACACAGTCTTCCCCCCAGTCAGCCCTATATACTGTAACTCTACATGGTCTTCCCCCCCAGTCAGCCCTATATACTGTAACTCTACATGGTCTTCCCTCCCAGTCAGCCCTATATACTGTAACTCTACATGGTCTTCCCTCCCAGTCAGCCCTATATACTGTAACTCTACATGGTCTTCCCCCCAGTCAGCCCTATATACTGTAACTCTACACAGTCTTCCCCCCAGTCAGCCCTATATACTGTAACTCTACATGGTCTTCCCCCCCAGTCAGCCCTATATACTGTAACTCTACATGGTCTTCCCCCCAGTCAGCCCTATATACTGTAACTCTACACAGTCTTCCCCCCAGTCAGCCCTATATACTGTAACTCTACATGGTCTTCCCCCCCAGTCAGCCCTATATACTGTAACTCTACATGGTCTTCCCTCCCAGTCAGCCCTATATACTGTAACTCTACATGGTCTTCCCCCCCAGTCAGCCCTATATACTGTAACTCTACATGGTCTTCCCCCCCAGTCAGCCCTATATACTGTAACTCTACATGGTCTTCCCCCCCAGTCAGCCCTATATACTGTAACTCTACATGGTCTTCCCCCCCAGTCAGCCCTATATACTGTAACTCTACCTGGTCTTCCCTCCCAGTCAGCCCTATATACTGTAACTCTACATTCGCTTCCCCACAGTCAGCCCTATATACTGTAACTCTACATGGGCTTCCCCATAGTCAGCCCTATATACTGTAACTCTACATGGTCTTCCCTCCCAGTCAGCCCTACATACTGTAACTCTACATGGTCTTCCCTCCCAGTCAGCCCTATATACTGTAACTCTACATGGTCTTCCCCCCCAGTCAGCCCTATATACTGTAACTCTACATGGTCTTCCCCCCAGTCAGCCCTATATACTGTAACTCTACACAGTCTTCCCCCCAGTCAGCCCTATATACTGTAACTCTACATGGTCTTCCCCCCCAGTCAGCCCTATATACTGTAACTCTACATGGTCTTCCCTCCCAGTCAGCCCTATATACTGTAACTCTACATGGTCTTCCCTCCCAGTCAGCCCTATATACTGTAACTCTACATGGTCTTCCCCCCAGTCAGCCCTATATACTGTAACTCTACACAGTCTTCCCCCCAGTCAGCCCTATATACTGTAACTCTACATGGTCTTCCCCCCCAGTCAGCCCTATATACTGTAACTCTACATGGTCTTCCCCCCAGTCAGCCCTATATACTGTAACTCTACACAGTCTTCCCCCCAGTCAGCCCTATATACTGTAACTCTACATGGTCTTCCCCCCCAGTCAGCCCTATATACTGTAACTCTACATGGTCTTCCCTCCCAGTCAGCCCTATATACTGTAACTCTACATGGTCTTCCCTCCCAGTCAGCCCTATATACTGTAACTCTACATGGTCTTCCCCCCAGTCAGCCCTATATACTGTAACTCTACACAGTCTTCCCCCCAGTCAGCCCTATATACTGTAACTCTACATGGTCTTCCCCCCCAGTCAGCCCTATATACTGTAACTCTACATGGTCTTCCCTCCCAGTCAGCCCTATATACTGTAACTCTACATGGTCTTCCCCCCAGTCAGCCCTATATACTGTAACTCTACATGGTCTTCCCCCCCAGTCAGCCCTATATACTGTAACTCTACATGGTCTTCCCTCCCAGTCAGCCCTATATACTGTAACTCTACATGGTCTTCCCCCCAGTCAGCCCTATATACTGTAACTCTACATGGTCTTCCCCACAGTCAGCCCTATATACTGTAACTCTACATGGTCTTCCCTCCCAGTCAGCCCTATATACTGTAACTCTACATGGTCTTCCCCCCAGTCAGCCCTATATACTGTAACTCTACATGGTCTTCCCCCCAGTCAGCCCTATATACTGTAACTCTACACGGTCTTCCCCCCAGTCAGCCCTATATACTGTAACTCTACATGGTCTTCCCCCCAGTCAGCCCTATATACTGTAACTCTACATGGTCTTCCCTCCCAGTCAGCCCTATATACTGTAACTCTACATGGTCTTCCCCACAGTCAGCCCTATATACTAGACTTCTTCAGTAGGCCACAAGGCCTCCCCAGAGGCATTTTGACATGCCAGACCAGGGGGTGGACATCTGTGCTGCAGTGCAGCCAAATGGGCTCCATCTGTTTTGGGCTTTTGCCAAGACCCAGCCAACCGGACTCTCCCTCACCCTATGGTGATGGATGTTTGGCTGTCCATTAGATCTGCAAACCGACCTCGGTAAGCGCAGATTCCTCGTGACCTTGTTGGTATGAGTCATCCAGGTGTTGAAAACACTGCCTCTGGCGGTCAGTAGGTATGAAATAGAACGCAAGTTATCTATATAACTATGGTTCTATGAATACCGGATGACCGCCAGAGTTCATTGTCACTCGGAATCCCGACGAAAAGATTTCCATGAGGATGAACCCTGTGAACTGGGCACCTATATCGGTACGCCCAAAGGGGGTCACGAGTGACATTTTTGGTATTAATATTCGACCTCTGCGCGTGCGCGCGATGTATATCCAGGTGTTGAAAACACCGCCTCTGGCGGTCATCCGGTATTCATAGAACCATAGTTATATAGATAACTTGCGTTTTGACAAGTCTGTGTTGCTCTCCTAGCTGTACCACCCCTGCTAGTGACATGCTATGTTCTCTGTGTGTGTTTCAGTGCCCCCGTGCTCCCAGGTCCCTGGGACCGTGTTCAGCAGCTGTGGGCCCTCCTGTCCTCGCTCCTGTGATGACCTGGCAGTGAGTAGTACTACCATTACAACCTTCTGTAGCGTCTCTGTCAGAATCTCCAAAGCTTCCAAAGAACTGCAATACTATTTTATTATAATTATTGTGTGGTGTTTGTTTCAGTACCTGTGAGGCTGGGAGGCTCAACTGCAGCAGTGAGATCTGTCCAGGTGAGTCCACACACACCGTAATGTTACATACAAAACAGAAAATGTAACGCTATGTTTCATTATAATCAGAACCACGCCCTGAAGGGGGAGGTACCACATAATTTTATTACATTTTTTAAAAACGTGATCTGCATCCTGTACATGCACACAAAGCGCTGTTTGCTTGTTGATCTAATGCTCTAAAAAAAAAACCTGGTTTATTACCACCTCCAGTCCTGAGCAGAGCATAGTTCTTAGTTTTTGTCCCCATGTATTTTAGCTGGCTAGCTTGACAAAACCTAAATGGCTACATTTTCATTGGTACAGTACTTCAACATAACAGATGGTTTTTGAGTGCACTTTGTCCGTTACATCAAAGAGACATCTCGCTTTCCATCCGCTTGTAGCTATTAGTTTGGACGTTTTCCATCATGTGTTTGAGTGGACTTTGTCTTTCATTTCCATGACTGTCTCCATCCACTTGTAGCTATGTATTTCTGTCACTCAATAAATGCTAATGGAAAATAGGAGCATTCTGTCTCATCTACAACCATCTCCCAACCATCTCCCCGTGTACCCCACACTCTCCAGTGCCAGGTGACTGGTGTGAGTGGTCGGACTGGACGCCCTGCTCCAGGACATGTGGAGCGGAGTCCGTGTCTCGCTACAGGAGCTGTGGATGTCCTGAGCCCAGGGCCGGAGGTCAGGCCTGTCCAGGAGAGCACGAGATCCACAACGGAGTCGGGGTTCAGATCCAGAGACAGCCCTGTCCCGTCATCTCATTCTGTCCTGGTAGGCAAAACCCACACGCCTCTTATAACGCCATGCCATTGACTTGATTTATATTTACAGTGCATATTTGTACAGGATATCTATTATCATTGCACTGGATCCTTTCTTTTCTGGTATCTGTCTGTCTGTCTTCGCCTCTCTGTTGCTTTATTGTCTCCGCCAGGTCGAAGGCAAATTGGTACACTTTATCTCTATAGTCATGTGATCAAGATGGATCTGCCCGACTTTTGTGACTAACTCATTAATTTATCCTGCTGTTTCCTCTTTACTACCTGCTTGGTTCATCTGCTCTGCTCTGTGTCACTCTTCTCTCCTCCTCCTTACACAAGTTCTGTGTTTCATAATTAATTATCTCATCGTATGTCACTGTCGGTGTCTCTGTCTCTCTTCATCGCTCTCTGTCTGTAGTTTACGGCTCATGGAGCGTGTGGTCGCCGTGGTCAGACTGCGAGGCGTGCGAGGGCTCGTCCAGGCGCGTCCGGCACTGTAACAGCCCCCCCCCCCCGCTCGCTTCGGAGGTCTTCCCTGTCACGGGGAGAGCACACAGAGCCGCGGCTGCCATGACAACGTCACCACCTGCTCAGGTCAGCTCATTACCGGGCAGTTTTATTTGGACAGGACAGAGAAAGCTCAGGGCATTAAGGTCCTCGCAAGGTCCCACACCTCCCAAAATCTAATAATAAAAGAACAATTTTCGCTGTTCATTTATTCAGCTGTATAAAGTCAACTTCACCCTGTGCTCTTTGCAGACTGCGGCGGGGGACAGGAAGATTGGCCTTGTGGGAAACCCTGTCCACGCTCGTGTTCGGATCTCCATGGCGACACGGAGTGCCTGGACCCCCCGGGGTGCGAGCGGACCTGCGGTTGCCCCAGTGACACGGTGCTGCAGGACGGTGTGTGTGTGGCCAGGGAGGAGTGTCGCTGCAAGTACCACAACGGCACCGCCGACGGTAAATTATACCAGACGTTTTTCTTTATCCTACACGTCTGGCTGAAAAGAGGTCAAGAATACGGCGGTGGCTCAGGGGTAGAGTTGGCTGGATGGTAACCGCAAGGTTGCCAGTTCAAAACCAGGCTCCCCCAGAATTGGTGTTGAAGTGTCCTTGAGCAATACACTGAACCCCTAATTGCTCCCGATGTGCAGGTTGGTACCTTGCATGGTTTCCTCCGGCATCGGTGTATGAATGTGTGTGTGAATGGGTGAATGTAATGCACAATCTACGTAAAGCGTCTTGGATAAAGGCGGCTATATAAATGCACCATTTATATGTTAGCTTGACTGATGCCAATTAGGGTTCTCAAAACTTTCTAATTTAGGAAGGGAACCCCTTCAAGGGCCCTGGGAGTCCCCGGAAACCCACTTTGATAAACACTGAATTAGATTACCCTTATCTGCGTGCTAAATAAAAGTTACAGTAAATTGACACTACAATATTTTAGCACGACATCTAACAGTAAATGTATTCTTTCTTCATCCTTCTCTCTGACTTGTATCTCTGTCTGAAGATGGTCTAAGCAATAAACAATGCATCCTGGACGTGGCCTGGAGGGATTGACTGGCAGTACGCAGACCCAGGAGACAGCATCGTTACTGACTGTAAAAACTGGTACGGTACACTAAACTAAACCACACATGGGACACTAAAATCGCACCGCAAATGGTAAAACAAGGACCATTTGGGTTCCATTCGTAGTTACAGACAGTGTACAGTTACAGACCTATAACCTAATAGGTCGGATCAGGGCCCACTTGAAAATCTCGAAAGAGTTCGCGGCCCACCCATCAGACCACTTAACGCGGTAGCCATTTGGCCGTCGTGTCAATCAATCGATTATATTCCAACCTTGAATCAATGGAACCTTTTTTGCCAGTTATTAGGGGGGCCATTTGCACTATCCTCACGGGTTTTGCTAAATAACTGCACTAATATTTGTAGGACTGACAGAAACATAGCTTTTTCAGAAAACATTGTCTTTTTTTTTTATATATATTTTTTTATCCCACGATTTTGTAACCCATTTTTCACCCCTGTGCCAATCATCTACTGTGATCCTGGGCTCTACACACCCTCCGCCAACCTGGGGAGAGCAACGGACTTAACTCATGCTCCCTTCATGCCTGAGTGTCCAAGTTGCTCCTTTACACCTGACAGGGGGGAGTTTCCCTGGTTGGACGTAGCGGGTGGAAGGAACACGTTATTCCAACCAGTTCCTTTCCCCTCCATCAGGCGCCCCGGCTGGCCAGGGGGAGGCAGTTTAGAGACCAGGATTACTGCATGTTTTTGTGAGGGTACCTACCCTAGGGGACACGGGGAGAACATGCAAACTCCACACAGAAAGGCCCTTGCTTAGTTAAAACACCAAAAGGGGTTCCCGCCCAGAAAGGATTAAGTACAATTTTGAGGTATTTGTTAGCCTGGCTCCAGCCCTGAATCGCTAAAATAAATCCTGGCGATTCAGGTCTGGTGACGCTGCGCCCTACGGCTGCATCAGTCTCGATCAAAAATCCGATCGCAGCAGATGATTGGCCGTCAGCCTCGTCACTCAACAGTGTCAAACAACAAACATGGCTGCCCCCCACTGCGGTAACTCGCGACCATATCAATCTGGCTATTAAATCGACCTATGATAAATTGTTTATTTACAGAAACGGCAGGTATCATCATCCGACATATTTTACCGCTTTTGTTTACATGCTAGTATAGCGCTCGTTGGCTGTGTTTGTTTGGTTAGCAACCGGGTTAGCCATAGCCAATAATTGACAACAACGTCATCTGCTTTCCTAATATTCTGATTTGGTTGGTATGAACCAATCACCGAAGACTGCCACTTTGACAACGCCCATCCCAGAAACTGCTGCCGTGGGGGGAGGGCTTTCAGTCTGAATAATGAAGTGAAACTAAATTAAAATGTAGTTTCAAGAGTGTCAGGCTAGGCATTAGTTTGTCTCATCCTCCCTCTGTCTCGTCTCTGGTGTCCAGATGAGGATGCAGGGTTCTCTAGGTATTAGTCTGTCTCATCCTCCCTCTGTCTCGTCTCTGGTGTCCAGATGAGGATGCAGGGTTCTCTCCCTGGTCGTCATGGAGTCCTTGCACCAGGACCTGCAGCGACGCCCTCCGCCCGCCCTGAAGTCACGCCACCGCCGCTGTGTCAAGCCCCCCTGCTCTGGCTCCTCCCACCAGGAGAGGGTCTGCAACATGCCACAGTGCACAGGTACAACCTCTATACAACATGCCACAGTGCACAGGTACAACCTCTATACAACACGCCACAGTGCACAGGTACAACCTCTATACAACATGCCACAGTGCACAGGTACAGTACAACCTCTATACAACACGCCACATTGTGAACTTGTAGATCTGCTATTTTCACTAGTTTGGATCCCGGGCAAACATATAATTTCTCTTTTGGGTCACGGGCTAAAAGGTTTGAGAACGCTTTGCATCGTGAGCTATGGTACAAGAGAGTATTTAAATCTATTTAAGATGGGTACCCTGCACCTTCTACGAGAGTGCATTCATAAATAATCCTCATGCAGAACATGGGTAATGTCTTAGTGTAGCCTGCTCATTAATAGACTGCAGAGAGGGGAGCTTTCTTACCTCTATAATCTTCCCTGGAGCAGTCTGCATCACTTGGACAAATTTGGAAAGATTACTGGGACCTGTGTTGAATATCTTTCCTTCGCACTCTACTTCCCGTCTCCCGTTGCTAATACAGTAACACCTGCCTAAAAATAATCTCATAAAAAAAAAAGGTGACAATGGCAGCCGCAAAGGACTGAGAATTGGGACTGGAAAGTCAGCATGAGCTTACCCAAAGAGAAGCGCCCTGTATCCTCTCATTAACCTCTCTGTGCCTTCATAGTGTCCTTGAGCAAGGCCACTTCTAACTGTGCCAATAGACATGATCAGTGTCCGGGAGCAGGTGACACCGGAGGCACGCTGTCTCACTGACAAACTTCCCCCGGAAAATTGGTTTTTCGAAGAACCTGGCATACAGTAAAGATGGGCCTTTTGCCATTTAAGAAGAATGATTATTCACAGTTTTATAGCATTGGAGGGAGGTCGGAAGGGGGTATGTAATCTGTGTAATGAAAATAATGCTTTGCCCTGTAAGCATGGTATTAATGGCCCGTGGATGGTACTGTGAGGTGGCTTGTTTATCTCAGGAACTGATTCTGTGTTTTTGTTCATCAGCAGAGATAAGTACTTGGCTGCTGTTTCATTTTGTCGCAGTCGGGTGAAAACCTTGTATTTGCAAAACCATTCCTTTTTTTAATTATTATTTTAAAAACATTTTAAATTGTGAAAATGGCTGATCTACAAGCTCACAATACGTCAGTCACATGTGAGCATGTACATTGGCAATTGTTTTATTATTCAGAGCAGATTAAATCTGCTAAATAAATCAGTTACGTTTTATTTAAAGCTGAGCACCCACTGGGCAGTGCATGGGGCAGTTTTCCAGAGGAAGCACACCTGCTTTTCTTTCTTTACCTTGTATTTTATACTTTGTTGTATGACAGTGTCACGCAAAATGTGAGATAATTGCAGATCTACAAGCTTTTGTAGATCTTACAAAGTTACACGTTCAAGTGGTTCAACCATGCACAATTGTATTTTGAGGTCAGTCATGCTTTTCGTTTAGTTTTGAGTTTGCGTAGTCCCACATATCGGAGTTGGAACCTGAGACCTTGACCAGCCCCATTTACCCGCTGAGAGCTGTTCATGAGGTGGACAGCCGCTGCCCCCGCCGGCGGGGGATTAGGGCTTAAGAGGTTTTGGTAGGGCATTCCACATAATGGCGGCAGCCTATAGAAGCCATTTTCCATTCATGTCTGGGCCAAATTTTGGGGGTGTTGCTAGACGGAGGCGACGCGTGCACGGGGCCGGACTGCGCCCAGAGGAACTGTTCGTGGACAGAGTGGGGGGACTGGGCGTCCTGCTCTCGGTCCTGTGGAGTGGGCCAGCAGCAGAGGATCAGAACCTTCCACAGCCCGGGGCCCAACGGGACCTGGTGCCAGGACATCCTGGGAGGCAACCTGGAGCACCGCTTCTGCAACATCAGACCCTGCAAAGGTCAGTGAGGTCACAGAGCGGTGCTTTTCAACCTATATCAAGGCCCATTCTGCATTCGGTCATTTAAGACACAGATAAACCATTTGATGAGATTTAGCCTTGACAAATGATGATGATGATGTGTGTGTGTGTGTGACAGTGGACGGAGGCTGGTCTCGCTGGAGTCCCTGGTCTCGCTGTGACAAGCGCTGTGTTGGCGGTCGCTCCATCCGCACTCGCTCCTGCTCCAGTCCTCCACCCAAGAACGGAGGGCGGAAGTGTGAAGGAGAGAAGAACCAGGTTAAACCCTGCAACACCAAACCCTGTGGTGAAACACACACACACAAACACACAAACACACGCACACACCGTTGCTGCCGGGCAGAATCCTTGCATCTCCATTTTTCTCACATTTATTCTTTCCACAGTATACACTACTATGTAGGTCAAATTGTTTGAAATACTTAAGTGGAATTTTAATAGGAAGTGCTTGTAGTTAAGTAATTGAACAGGGGACCACCTTTCTAAATCAGCCTTAAATTCGTCTTTGAAATGCCAGTGTGAGGGCAGATAGTTGGGAGGGAATAGAATATAAACCCCAGCATTTATATTCTGGGGGGAACATTTAACCAAAAATAGCTCAGCTTGTCGATTGGCTATTCTGTCAAAGGGATTTGGTGTAAGATTAAGTGGTTAGTGCCCACATTTGGCCGTACGCCAAATCTCCCCTGTTTTGAAACAGGTTCTCCTGGCATTAACATGTCAGAGGCGCAGCGTCTCTCATTCTGCCCAATTTATTTCTTATCCAGATTAATGGATTGCAGATTTAACACTGAGAATTCCACTGTGTCGAGAGACTGTAATCGTACAAGCAGCAGCCAAAGCCTACAGCTGGTGTGACGATGAATGCGGCATAATTAATGCATGCGATGTTTTGATTGTGTGTAGTGTTGAATAAATGGATGGTTTTGCCGGTGTGTTCACAGATGAGAAGGGTTGTCCAGCGGGACAGGAGTTTGATGCGTGTGCCAACGAGTGTCCCCAACGCTGCTCTGACCTCCAGCAGGGCATAGAATGCCAGGGGAGCGCTGACTGTCAGCCTGGATGCCGCTGCCCTAAAGGTACTGCCACTGTACCAATAATAATAATATTGTTCTGGTACTCACAAGAGAAATGGTAATTTTATGGGAAAAGCATAATAATTTAGATTTAGGCTTACTATTATGAAAATATTCAGGTTGGGGTTGCGCCTGTGTCGAGCACCGAAAATAGCAGGTCTACCATCTCATGGCGTGACGCATTATGAGCCTGTAGATTATGATGAAAATCGCAACAATAAAAAAGAAGGGAGAAAATGGCCTTCATAACATTGCCATCCTAAAATACAGATTTTCTTTAATACAAACTTGTGTGCTTGTGTTTTACAGTGGGCGAAATCCTTTATTAAACAGATAAGCTTTTGTTATCTGTGTGCGTTCGTTTATGTATGTATGTATGTGCGTGCGTAACTGGAGCCTGATGCTTCTGACTGTCCAGATGTTATCTGTTGTTCTCTATCGTGTTCGAGACTGGCTCTCCACTACATATTTTCAATATGTACGGGAACTGACCCTACAGGGCAGTGTTCATGGATATCTCTTTAAGACACATCTTCTATGGTGGCCCTGCCCAGATTCCAATCAGCGGGCTATTTAAGCCCCATCTGTGCAGTGCCACTTTGATTTTTTGATTTCCACGAGAGCAGACGTTTCGTGTATCTCAGCAGTTTTGACACTATTAAACAACATATATATATATATAAATATATATATTTAGAACATGAAGCTGCGTGGCACACAGTCCACTTACCTAGGTAAGAAGAGAGCTGGTCGTCTCGACGACTCCTCTCGGGGCGCCGCGTAGCTCCACAAAAAAACAACAACAGCAACAAGCTGCAGGCCTAATCCGCTAGACAGTGGAGGAAGCCTCAGCTTGTCCGTGCGTCCGTTCCCTGGTGAAACCCGACCACGTTGGGGGAAACCTTGAGACGGCGTTCGGTCCGTGCGTCCGTTCCCTAGTGAAACCCGACCACGTTGGGGGAAACTAGGAGACGGCGTTCGGTGTGGCCAAAGCCAAGTGCGAAGCCGACCACGTTGGCGGAGCCCTGGTTCCCTGGCTGCAGAAGCGGTGAGACCTCCGGGTCTATCATCGCAGCTGTACACCGCGGCGGCGATTGGCGGGGTAGAACCTAGAGGAGCTGACCCAGTCGGCGTACTCTGAGGCCATCTACGTTCGCTGATCGTTGCCGCCGCGGTCCGGGCCAGACCACACGGCAGAGAGTGTAAACAAACAATTCCAGCGTGTTCCAACTTCCTCATTGACAGGTTGACGTGAGCGTCATAGTGTAGGAGGTATGCTCGTCAGGGACGGCTGCCCAGACTGCACTGTGCCTCACGGTTCACAAGAGGGCGGTGTGGCTCAAAGATCAGGAGACAAAAACTCCAGATGACCCACCGTGACAATTGGTTCTGGTTAATATATACTTATATGCTTATATATATATATACCTGTGTGTATCAATACAAGCATACAGGTATGTGTATCACGCAAGCTGATACACTACCAATGTATTGTACAGTCTGTACAATACAGTACAGGCATATATATATGTACCATTGTAAAGCGCTTTGAGCACTTGGAAAAGCGCTATAAAAATGCAATTCATTATTATTGTTATTATTATAAGTATGATAATGGCTACAACAACACACTATGCATGTGGACTTGTAGGCCCACTGGTATGATATACAAAAGTTTGGAAGCCTCCAGTGTGCTTAATGTCAGATTGTTTGGTGATAGAGCGCCTCAGAGCGGCCGAGCAGGTTATGTACAACCTCTTCCAGAGGTCCATAACTCTGCTGGTGACACAAAACAAACTGTAGACATTGATTTGGGGACTCTGTCCTAACAAAGAGAGAGCACACTGAGAATCCGTGTCATGGGGATGTCTTAGGGTACCATGTTGCCTTGATTCGTTTATGCAGCATTGTGAGCTGCAAAGGGTAGATTATGACCCCTCACGTTCAAGCAATTACTATGGGCCCACTCCCTGTGGAGCACATTCCGAACAGTTAAAATAGGGTGTACAATACAAGATGTATACATATATGTATATATAGGTACACATATAATAAATAATATATAGGTATACATATGAATATATCTATATAGAGACAAGAGGAGATGGAAATAGCAGGGGTTTCTCAGGCTGCATGTGGAGCTCACACGCCCACAGAGGATGGCCATGACCAGTGTGTGCCCTGCGGGGGCCCTGGTATGAGGACCTCCTGTATGAATGGTCTCTTCCTTCCAGCTGAAGCTGGAGGGGCCATGCCTGTTTTAGAGGCAAAAGACCAGTCGTTTCCACTGACAGACCCATAAAAATGTATCTTTTAGGTGAACGGGTATATGCTATTTGTATACAGCTGTGACTCTGTCTCCAAGACAATGTTTTCTCAAGAGAGACAAATAAAGACTACCTTGAACCTTGTCCCAGGTTGGCAGAGCTGGGCGAGCTAAGCTCAGGCTATAGCTCCACCTCTTTCCTGCCCTGCCTGGTACGGACAGGTCTGTAAAGAAGGATTTAGTGAAAGTTTTCGGGACTAACACAATTCCTTGGGGTCAGACGGCCATTAGAGCACACTATACAGGGTATGGTTTACTGAATGGATCCCCATTAGCTGATGCCAAAGCGACAGCTAATCTCCCTGGGGTCCATATGAAATAGACATACAAAGAGTACATGAATACATGTATTGTGGGTGTTGCGCCAGCTTACACCCCGGTGATGTAGTTCGGTATTGTGGATCTGGGTTCAGTGACACAAACAGAACGTGCTGGGTCAGTCGAAGGTTTCCCTTTATGTTGGGCAGTCATCATAGCGCACTATACTGTCGTATTTCTGGCGGGGTGTCAGCTCACGCGACAGTGGTGTAGTTCTGTCACAGACAGGACATGCTGTGTCTGTCCGACGTTTGGTAACATAGACATGACATGCTGGGTCTGCCAGGAAGTATGCCTGAATCTCAGCCATTATCACACTATAGGGCGTATTGCTGACGAGGTCAGCTCAGGCGTCCGTGGTGTAGTCTCACGGTGGAGCCGGGCTCAGTGACACAGCAGAGCGTGCTGTGGCTGTCGGGCAGAGCACACGATACAGTGTACAGTGTGTCACGGCGAGCCGTTTATGCACCTAGGTGTGACTCTGCGGGGTAGAATCCGGTTACCGGTCTGAAACCACAGAGAAAGCTCTTCTCATCCAGAGAAGTCACGAAGTCATGGCTATCTAGGCGCAGCTAGCCAACAACAACAGCAACAAGACTGAGTGCCGAATCTGCCTCGCGGAGGAAGCCTCAGTCTTGTCCGTGCGTCCGCTCCCTGGTGAAACCTGCTCGTCGGGGGAAACCTTGAGACGGCGTTCGGTCCGTGCGTCCGCTCCCTGGTGAAACCTGCTCGTCGGGGGAAACCTTGAGACGGCGCTCGGTGCGGCCAAAGGGTCCCAAGTGCGAAGCCGACCTCGTTGGTGGAGCCTGGGTTCCCTGGCTGCAGAAGCGCTGTGAGACCCCGAGCGAAACCGACCTCGTCGGTGAACCTCCTGGTTGATCATCGCGGCTGTAAACCGTTGCGGCGGGTAGCGGGGTAGAACCCAGAGGAGCTGACCTAGTCGGCGTACTCTGAGGCCATCTACGGTCGCTGATCGTTGCCGCCGCGGTCCGGCCAGACCACACGGCAGAGAGCGTAAACAAACAATTCCAGGGCCAACCGGCGGGGTATGGCTAGAGGTGCTCAGCACACCGAGCCCACTCCTCAGTCCTGACAGTTCAGGATACCCAGCCCCCACATGCTGTCTCTCGAGACAGTGGCGGTCAATTCAGGTGGACCCCTGAGTAGATTCCACCATGTCATGGGTTGTAGCTCTCTCGAGGTCGTCCTCAGACGAGCCCTCCATTGTCGTTTCCGGTGATCCTGGATCTCCATCTGGCCAGTTTGTTGGTACTTTGCGCTCCTGCGTCGTTCTTGAGTACATCCACGGATGTTGGCGTGGGACGTCCTCGTGACCGGTGCCCGTTTGTTGGATCCCACAGCACTAGTTTGCTGGCTGGCATCTCTTGGCAGTGAGCCAGCTGGTGCCTCCGCCCCTTAGGGCTGAGGGAGACCACGGGGTACCGGGTGCTCGCACATTAGGTCGGCAGCCCCCCCACGGGAGGTGGTACTGTCTGCCTTGCGGCATGAGCCAATTAAGCGTGGACACTTGGGTGGCTTCTCGCAGGACAGCATTTTTGTTGTTAGCAGTGTCAGCCACAAGAATGTCCCTATCAGTGCATGAAGGAGGCTGCCGCTTCCTACATGGCAATGGTTAGGTGGTGCTGGCGCCAATCCCTGCACTCTATACCATACGGCCTGATCAGAGAGTGCTCGGGTAGACCATGGTCGAAGGGTGGACTGTCCCACCGGATCACAGGGGCGATCCAACAGGGACAAGCAGGCAGGAGTGCCAGGGTCGCCTGGAAGGCGGGCACACTCTGCCCATGGGACAACAGCCCCCTGGTTGCTGTAGAATGGTGTATCTCTGACAGAGATCTACACAGCAGTGACATGGGCGACTCTGTCTACATTCACCTTGTCCTACCGATGGAACGTGGTGGCATCCGCTCCCCCTGTGGGAGTCGCTCCTGCGTGCTACTCAGCGGTAGGGTCACCAGCACCTTGACCGGTCAGGTCGGCCGGGCATCTGACGGGCTGGCTTGAGCAGCCCTTCACCCCGGTGGTCACTGGCCTAGCATCATGCTGGGCCAGCTGAGCCTAGGTGGCGTCTTGCGCCTAGGCCACGAGTATTACTTACTTGGTATGAATACTGAAGTTTTGGAGCGTTTTGGCAAGCGCCTGTGACTCATGGCGCTCACCACTTATAGGCTCGGACGGAATTCAGGTTAAACTGCCTCGGGCTGCCGCAGGGGCAGCTGGTCTGCTTATTTCCTCGCGGTGTGTCTTAGAGAGTTCCCGTACATATTGAAAATATGTAGTGGAGAGCCAGTCTCGAACACGATAGAGAACGGAGGGTTACACTCTCTGTAACCCAGGTTCTCTGAGTGGAGAGACTGGCTCTCCACAAAAGAGCCGCTCCGAAATGCGTGTCAATCAAGAATTAATCAAAGTGGCACTGCACAGATGGGGCTTAAATAGCCCGCTGATTGGAATCTGGGCAGGGCCACCATAGAAGATGTGTCTTAAAGAGATATCCATGAACACTGCCCTGTAGGGTCAGTTCCCGTACATATTGAAAATATGTAGTGGAGAGCCAGTCTCTCCACTCAGAGAACCTGGGTTACAGAGAGTGTAACCCTCCGTTCACCGCAGGGCAAATGACACCTTTTGTAAATCAGCCGTTATCCGAGTGGTTGGCCTGACCCGAGGATCTGTCACACAATGCATTGTAATAGATGTGCCCGATGTCCTGTGATACAATTTGTATTACAGAATATCGGGCACGTCTATAAAATAAAGTCCATTGCTGTCCATTATGTGCATTGTTTTGATATAGGCTACATTACAGTATGTTCCAGTGACTGCCACTTATTCCAAAGCCTAGGGGCGTCGATGCTAAATGTCTTACATGGTTAACATAAGAGTCATGACCCTCTTTAACACGTATTAGAGAGTTATAAAGCTCGAGGCCCTCAGCTCTCCGGTGCAGTTGGAACAAATTTGTCTTGTACCAAGTTTTATTTCCATACATCAAGGACATCACATAGTATGATAAAATGTGATGTGTGTGTGTGTGTGTGTGTGTGTGTGTGTGTGTGTGTGTGTGTGTGTGTGTCTGTGTGTCTGTGTGTGTGTCTGTGTGTCTGTCTGTCTGCCTGCCTGCCGTTGGTACTACTGGTCTTATGAGTGAGTTTAAGAATGTTTCCCAATAGCCTAACGTTGTTGTTCGTTGCCCCTTTTAGACTGTGAACCTCCGTTCCTGTACTCTGAATGTGGCGCCCCCTGTGAGAAGCAGTGTGCACTGCAGGGACGCCAGGAGCTGTGTGCTGACGTGAAGGAGTGTACTCCTGGATGCTACTGCCCTCAGGTACACTCATAACACTTCAACAACACATGTCTGCTTTACTGGTACAGCCACGTCACTCAACTATACACACCTCTATGTTACCTTGTTACTAGTCCAGACGGTTGCCTCCCACAATTTTTAAATGCTTCCGGTCATACAGTCTGGAGCACGGAAGCTCTGATCAAGCGGAAGTGAAGCCTCCTCCCCACTTCCGTTTCATCTTTACAGTCATGCAAATTTATCCTAATATAAATCAAAGTCATCTAAGCATATACAATATAGCTTGCTGCTTAGCAGAAATGGATATAAAAAAATAAAAGGTAAAGAAGATATTTTAAAATATATTTTCCGAGAACAGAAATGATGAACAGATGCCAGCTTACGGTACGTGTTCGGATTTTGGGTGTGTATTTCCAGTCATGTCATGCATTAGCGCCTATGTGGCGTGCACCCTATAACCAATCGGCCCCGCACACTCATATCCGCTTTAAATTGTGCTTCCTTCACATTCACCCTTTCACACACCATAATGGCGGAACACTGTTACACAATGTGGTGCACATTCACACACATTCACACATACCAACAGTGGAGGCAAACCGTGCAACTTTCTCATCAGTACGTAGGGTACATCAGTACGTAGGGTAGCGTAGCTACGAGGAGCTGGGGATTAAACCTGTAACCTTCCGGCTCCTAGATGGCTGCCACTGCCACCCCCTCAGTCTGTATTCTTTTTCCACATTATCTGTTCTGGGACACGGTTTACTCCAAAGCACCTTTATTCATATTGGTTCTACCGGCTGTTCTCAGTGTTAAAATTCATGTGTGAGTCCTGGACGAGGAGAAGAAAATGTAAATTAACCTCAAATTGAACAGAGCTAGTCACTGGCAGACATGGTGCTGACACACAGGCTGTATCTTTAGAGAACAGTGTGACTATATTGGTACCAGTATTCATAGACCCTCGTCACATTTTGGCACCACAATGCTGCTCGGTGCACTTTTCTGCTCTCTCTCTTTTTCACAGACTGCACCTCCACGGATACCTCTGTCAAACTTCTCAACAGCCCGCTATTGTGAAATGGCTTTACAATTGATAATTGATTCCTCCCCACATACATTTCAGTGTGTTGTAACTGACTGGCTCACCTGCCAGTGAGGAGCCCCCACCGGGAGAACGTAGCAACAAATAGCCAATCTACAAACTCACAACATGTCATCTTCCGGCAACGCAAGACTATGAAACCTCTGTCGTTCTGAACCACACACAGAGTGAAGGACAGAATCTACACGTGATAATCCTGCATCCTATTGACGGTGTGTGTTCATCCTCCTCCCTCCATCCAGGGTCTGCTGCAGCGGAACGGCAGCTGTGTTCCCTTGGAGCAGTGTGGATGTGTCCACCTCCAGCACCAGGCTCCAGGACTCCCACCCACACCCGTCACTCTGCCCCAGGGAGCTGCCATCAATATAGGCTGCAGTACCTGGTTAGTTACCCGTTGTACTCACTTCAATCCCCAGCATCCTTCCCTACTCTGGCTGGTCGTTTTTTCATGTCATGTGAAAGTAGAGATAATAGCTTCAAATTGGCATATTGGTTGTTCAGTTTGACCCACCAGTTTTGGAGATATGGCTTATAGAGTAATGTCTTGCAGAGAAACAGCGAGTTGAGAAAACAGGCTTGAAAGGTTCACTTCTGTGGACTCTTAACATTACACCTAGCTACATGTTTAAGCATTTATTTCATATTTACATTTCAGCTCTGACACTTATATCAGACATGCTCTAGTATGTGAAGAGTCTGCCTGTGCTATTAACTCATTTTTGTGGAAAATGCTGTATTTTGCGCGATGGCAGGCTGGACACATTATTGATTTACAAGCTCACAGTGCGGAACGCTTTGTGAGCTTGAGCCTATTTTTTCGAAGAGATGGTGAAGATTGAAAAAAGCCGTCCAAGTGCAGAGCCAAATCAGGTCCAGTTTGTTATGTCTAGAGGGTTCTAGTGGTTAATTAAGGTTTATACACCTAGTATAAGTTGTTACCAATAAGAATAAGAATAAAATCAAATCACCTAGTTTTGCTATTTGTTGTACAACAAAGTATATACAGTAGGGTAGGGCTTAAGTGGCTAATAAGTAGCATATTGGCATTGTCTCTTGGTGGACAAATGTTATGTGGACCATGTAACAACATGGTCAACAGCACTATTTGCAAATGTAGGCTAAATTAAGGTCACAAAGACAATTTAGAAAAATGTGCTACTGCCTGCTAATGAGCTCCTTAGGGTTAGGGTTAGGGTTAGGGTTAGGGTTAACCCTAACCCTAATTATTTTTTGGGAAAATTGCAGATACTTCTCCTGGCAAAAATGATTCATTAGGTAACTAATAGCAAATATATTTACAACAAATAGGCTTCCTGTGCTGGCGGTACGCTGAACGCACACGCAAAAAGTGTCGTTCTTGATTGTGTTACGCGCACATGAATCAGACAGAATTGCGCGTGCAAGGGGCCTTTTGATTTGGTAAAGCGCCAGGGCGTTCGGAGGGGTTGATTCGGCACTGTGTGTAACATCTTTCTCATTCTCATTCTCTCTCCCCTGTTTACTTTGCACACGCCACCAGTAGTCTAATATTCTCCGTCATGTACTGAATGTGGCATTTTAAGTGTTCACTCTACTGTATAATGACTGTGTATGGGTTTCTCCTCCAGCCTCTGCCACGATGGGACTTTGCTGTGTGACACCAGAGAGTGTGAAGGTGAGAAAGCAATGCGAAATAATCCACAACATTAAAGAAAGTCTTAGAGAATTGCTTTGAATAATCTTCAGCCAGCGATGGAAGAAGTATTCGATTTAGTTACATAGTTAATAATGTAAAGTATCAATTCCCCAAGTTTACAAGTAAGAATCCAGTATTCAATGCGACACGCTGTGAGCTTGTTGAGCTGTTATTTTCAAATAGCCAAAGTATATTACGCTGTTTCTCATTCTGTTTCTTGTCTTCCTGTTGCATCTCTCTCATCCCAATGCTCTCTCTTTCTGTCACCTCGTACCACCGTTCGTTCCACCCACCTCAGTCATCCTCAGCGAGTGTTCTGTGTGCAGACTGTCCCATGTCAGAATGGAGCGACTGGTCGCAGTGCTCCTGTGAGTCCCAGAGGCAGCAGTGCCACCGTGTAGCTCTCTCCCCGGCCACCAGGGGACAACAGTGCACCCCCCTGGAAACGCAGAGCAGAGCCTGCAACCTCAGCCATTGTCACAGCGAAGGTACATAACCTATATCTGAAATGTGCCTTTCAATATTGTGTGTGTGTGTGTGCATGTGTGTGTGTCTGTGTGTCTGTCTGTCTGTCTGCCTGCCTGCCTGTCGTTGGTACTACTGGTCTTATGAGTGAGTTTAAGAATGTTTCCCAATAGCCTAACGTTGTTGTTCGTTGCCCCTTTTAGACTGTGAACCTCCGTTCCTGTACTCTGAATGTGGCGCCCCCTGTGAGAAGCAGTGTGCACTGCAGGGACGCCAGGAGCTGTGTGCTGACGTGAAGGAGTGTACTCCTGGATGCTACTGCCCTCAGGTACACTCATAACACTTCAACAACACATGTCTGCTTTACTGGTACAGCCACGTCACTCAACTATACACACCTCTATGTTACCTTGTTACTAGTCCAGACGGTTGCCTCCCACAATTTTTAAATGCTTCCGGTCATACAGTCTTGAGCACGGAAGCTCTGATCAAGCGGAAGTGAAGCCTCCTCCCCACTTCCGTTTCATCTTTACAGTTTCATCTTTACAGTTTCATCTTTACAGTCATACAGTCAGACTCGACTCTGGCTCTCGACCTGAGCAGTCGCATTCCCAGGAGCTCTCTCCAACCAAGAACCGGTAGCTATGTTTTCAACTTGTTCCGCCTTTTACCTATTCTTCATCCTATGGATTACGGACGCATGCTTTAATTCAACATGGAGTTTACACCAAGAAGAGATGGAACGATACGGAAACGAAGCAGAGGAGTTTGAGTTTCACAGCGACTATTTCCTCCTAAATGGTTTGGAATGCAAACACATTTCTTTTGGGTCGGCGGCGATTCATGGCCTGTTAACAGCGAACCCGAATCGCAAGTACAAGCCCCCGACTGGCAAAATGGATCGCAGAACTGTGATTATTTTATGCCTGTTGCTATCGGGAGACATTCATTTCAATCCTGGACCGGTTACACGATCACAAGCGGTCTCACAAGCGAGGCTGCTCCTACAGCAAGAGGTACTTCCGCAAGCCACAGCCGTTTCCATCGCAACGCGCCACGGCTTCCAGAGCGCCGCCTCCATGGACTTGACCATGGACGCAACTCCAAGATCAGCCTGGGAACGCTCTCCAGCCTCTCCCCCACAGCATACAACCAACGCCAGCGGACCCCCTTATTTCACCGCGGGCGTTATGTTTGCTGAAACCAACCCGGCTGTGATCGAAACCGAGGAACACCCCCCCCTCCCCCACACCCCCAGTCAATCCAGGACTACTGAGGACAATGGCATTGACATGTGCAGGACATGTCCTGACATGCACAGTCAATCCAGGACTACTGAGGACAATGGCATTGACATGTGCAGGACATGTCCTGACATGCACAGTCAATCCAGGACTACTGAGGACAATGGCATTGACATTCCACCGCCCCTCCCCACTCACACCTCAGCCACGGAAATTCCACCGCCCATCCACATTCACACCTCAGACTATTTCAACACAGACGAAATTAACACAATCGTCGAAACCAACGGCCTTCATCTGTTTCATTTGAATGTGAATAGCCTCAGTCGCAAACTGGCAGAGATCAGACATCTATTTCAAAACGATAAGGCAAACATCCTGTGTTTTTCTGAAACTAAGCTTGACGAGTCCACTAAGGACCCAGAGATAGAAATAGAAAACTATACTGTCATTAGGAACGACAGAAACAGGCATGGTGGTGGCGTGTGCATGTATATTCACAAAGACACTGAATATGTTACTCGTACTGAATTACAGCATGATGAAATTGAAACTGTGTGGGTTGAATTAATTTTCAAAAATGCTAAATCAGTACTAGTTGGCACCGTCTATAGACCGCCTGATCAGCACGGGTTCTATGATATTCTTGAGGGGTGCTTAGCTGGGGAGGAATCTGTAGAGAAAATCCTGATTGGCGACTGGAATACGGACATGCATCGTAAGGAAGTGCCTGTGTTTAAATCGTTTAGTCGGCTCTGTGATCTGCATGGTTTCAGCCAGCTAATTACCCAACCCACAAGAGTGTGTGATTCTACTCAAACTGTCATTGATCTCATTCTGACCTCGGACAAATCCAGAATCTCCAAGAAAGGGGTTATTGTATGTGGGCTCAGTGATCATTTTATGATTTTCTGTACCCGCAAAATACAGAAACTAAAATTTGACTGTCACAAAACAGTCATATCTAGGGACCTCAAAACCTACTCTAGTGAGGCCTTTAACCTAGAACTGGAGAGACTGGATTGGTCCGATGTGCTCAGGAGCTCACTAGTCGAAGAAGCATGGCTTGGCTTTAAAACCAAATTTACAACAGTACTAAACAACATGGCTCCTCTGAGAACCATCAGGGTCAAAACCCGCTCGGAGCCATGGATGAATTCGGACATACTGACTGCAATGAAAGCCAGAGACAACAAATGCTCTGAACTTCTTAAATGCAAGTCCAAGCTAGCTAAGCGCTTCGACAGTGATCTCCAAACCAAACTGTGCATCCTTAAAACCCAATGTAACAAGCTAAGAAACGGTGTAATTGCCATGACCAAATCAGCCAAAAGTAACTTTATCAATGCTAAAGCCGAGGAAATCAAAAACAATCCTCGGGAGCTCTGGAAGCTACTAAACAACCAACTAGGCTGTGGTAAGAAACTTAAAACCAGGTTTACTAACATAAACATCAAATCAAATAACACCCTCATCACTGACAAGGTTGATGTAGCCAATCACTTGAACATCTTCTTTACAAACATTGCAACAATGCTGGTTAACAAACTGCCCTCCCACTCTGGGCGTTTTGGTGTAGAGCACATCAAAGGCTTCTACAAAAACCTAGGTGTTTGTAAAGACGATTTTAAAATGACAATGGTAACAACTGAGGAGGTACTTAAGAAACTGAGTGCCCTCCAACCCCACAAGGCCACTGGCCATGACAATATTCCCTCCAAATTTCTCAGAGACTCAGCCATTTCCATAGCTCCAGTCATCACCCACATAGTTAACCTCTCCATCAAACAAGGACAGGTCCCCAGAGATTTTAAACTGGCCAAAGTAACCCCCCTGTACAAAAAAGGGAGCAAATTAGAACCCGGCAACTACCGCCCTATTTCTATTCTAAGCTCCATCTCGAAAGTGATGGAAAAAATAGTCTATGAACAGGTTGAAAAGTATCTTGCCACTAATAAATTGTTGTACGAGTTCCAATCTGGTTTCAGAACATCCCACTCCACTGACACATGCCTTCTCTATTTGAGCGACCACATCAAACACGAGGTGGATGCTGGAAAATACTGCGGCATGGTCATGCTGGACCTCCAAAAGGCTTTTGACACCGTGAACCACTCCATACTGGTTAACAAGCTTAAAGCTATTGGTTTTGATAGCACATCAGTGAGCTGGATGCAATCCTACCTGGAGGGGAGAGAACAGATGGTGGAAGTGAACGGAACACTGTCCCCCCCCCTCCCAGTGAGCTGTGGCGTCCCACAAGGAAGCATACTAGGGCCTTTACTGTTCCTAATATATGTAAACGACATGACTTCAGCTTGTGACTGCAACTTGTTCCTGTTCGCAGACGACTAAGCACTGCTGGTCTCGGACAGGAACAAACTGCAGGTTGAAAAGACCCTCAGCTCTGAACTCGGTAGAATCTGCACCTGGCTCGCTGATAACAAACTATCCTTACACCTGGGAAAAACTGAATCCATTCTCTTCGGATCAAATAGTAATCTCAAAAAGGCAGATGGCTTCTTGGTTAGAGTTGGTGATGATATTATCACACGGAAGGATCAAATTACCTACCTAGGTTCCATCCTGGAGGCCAATCTTTCCGGTGATAAGATGGCCACCAACGTAATCAAAAAAGTCAATCAAAGAACAAGATTCCTCTACAGGATCTCCTCACTGGTCGACAAAAACACCTTGAAGACCTTAACAGGAGCCCTTGTACAAGGTTTCTTTGACTATGCATCCACCTCCTGGTACCACAGCACCTCAAAGGCCCTTAAAACAAGGCTCCAGACCTCCCAAAACAAACTGGTCAGGCTCCTACTTGGCCTCACCCCCCGAACCCACCTCACCCCTGCCCACTTTGACAGGCTGGGATGGCTTAGGGTCGACGACAGAGTACAGCATCTTGCAATGGGTCTGGTCCACAAGATTAGATACACCACCAAGATACCCATGTACCTGTCTAAATACTTCCTTAATGTAAACGAAGTCCACACCCACAACACCAGAGGGAGTGCAACAAACCATGTACAACCCAGATTCGGCACAAACAAGGGACTAAATTCTTTTCGCTCCTATGCGACCAAAATGTGGAACGCCCTACCAACAGTCATTAAGACATGTGAATCCCTTGGCTCCTTCAAAACTGCTCTCAAAGGGCACCTACGGATGGCTGCAATTCGAAACTGGCCTCTGTAAAAGCTGAATTTGTATCTGGATTGTACTATGTTTTTGTATGGACGTGGTGTTGGGTGCCTGCACATATGCACACATGGCATCAACGCATGGTGTTGTGTGCAGGCGCCCTACACTCTGTCCTTGTACTATGGATTGTACTATGTTTTTGTATGGACGTGGTGTTGGGTGCCTGCACATATGCACACATGGCATCAACGCATGGTGTTGTGTGCAGGCGCCCTACACTCTGTCTTTCGTTTTCTTTTCTTTTATCCCCCTGTTCCCCTCACTGTATATATACTTTTTTTCCCTTTTCGCTTCCTATATGATGAATTCCTGTTCTGTTCTTTAACTACATAGAAGTGTCTATTTGTTTGTCTCTAAATGTTTTGATGAATTGAACAATGTGGACCCTGTTGTAAACAAGTGTAAGGCTTAATTGGGTCGTCCACTCACAGTTAACAGTCTTTGTATTGAGTTTGTGCTTGAAATGTACTGTAATTCTGCAAACTGTTAATAAAGATTTCAATCAATCAATCAATCAATGCAAATTTATCCTAATATAAATCAAAATCATCTAAGCATATACAATATAGCTTGCTGCTTAGCAGAAATTGAAGCGCGATAGCTCCTCCCACAAATGTCGACACGGTCCCATCTTTGAGTATGTTATATAGCTTGTCAAGACGAACATTTTGGTATGTGTTTCTCCACACACGGTCGTACGGTTGTTCTTACTTTGAATTAAAAGAAGGGTTAACCTTTGAAGCGCGATAGCTCCTCCCACAAATGTCGACACGGTCCCATCTTTGAGTATGTTATATAGCTTGTCAAGACGAACATTTTGGTATGTGTTTCTCCACACACGGTCGTACGGTTGTTCTTATTTTGAATTAAAAGAAGGGTTAACCTTTGAAGCGCGATAGCTCCTCCCACAAATGTTGACACGGCCCCATCTTTGAGTATGTTTTATAGCTTGTCAAGACGAACATTTTGGTATGTGTCTCTCCACACACGGTCGTACGGTTGTTCTTACTTTGAATTAAAAGAAGGGTTAACCTTTGAAGCGCGATAGCTCCTCCCACAAATGTCGACACGGTCCCATCTTTGAGTATGTTATATAGCTTGTCAAGACGAACATTTTGGTATGTGTTTCTCCACACACGGTCGTACGGTTGTTCTTACTTTGAATTAAAAGAAGGGTTAACCTTTGAAGCGCGATAGCCCCTCCCACAAATGTCGACACGGTCCCATCTTTGAGTATGTTATATAGCTTGTCAAGACGAACATTTTGGTATGTGTTTCTCCACACACGGTCGTACGGTTGTTCTTACTTTGAATTAAAAGAAGGGTTAACCTTTGAAGCGCGATAGCTCCTCCCACAAATGTCGACACAGTCCCATCTTTGAGTATGTTATATAGCTTGTCAAGACGAACATTTTGGTATGTGTTTCTCCACACACGGTCGTACGGTTGTTCTTACTTTGAATTAAAAGAAGGGTTAACCTTTGAAGCGCGATAGCTCCTCCCACAAATGTCGACACGGTCCCATCTTTGAGTATGTTATATAACTTGTCAAGACGAACATTTTGGTATGTGTTTCTCCACACACGGTCGTACGGTTGTTCTTACTTTGAATTAAAAGAAGGGTTAACCTTTGAAGCGCGATAGCTCCTCCCACAAATGTCGACACGGTCCCATCTTTGAGTATGTTATATAGCTTGTCAAGACGAACATTTTGGTATGTGTTTCTCCACACACGGTCGTACGGTTGTTCTTATTTTGAATTAAAAGAAGGGTTAACCTTTGAAGCGCGATAGCTCCTCCCACAAATGTCGACACGGCCCCATCTTTGAGTATGTTTTATAGCTTGTCAAGACGAACATTTTGGTATGTGTCTCTCCACACACGGTCGTACGGTTGTTCTTACTTTGAATTAAAAGAAGGGTTAACCTTTGAAGCGCGATAGCTCCTCCCACAAATGTCGACACGGTCCCATCTTTGAGTATGTTATATAGCTTGTCAAGACGAACATTTTGGTATGTGTTTCTCCACACACGGTCGTACGGTTGTTCTTACTTTGAATTAAAAGAAGGGTTAACCTTTGAAGCGCGATAGCCCCTCCCACAAATGTCGACACGGTCCCATCTTTGAGTATGTTATATAGCTTGTCAAGACGAACATTTTGGTATGTGTTTCTCCACACACGGTCGTACGGTTGTTCTTACTTTGAATTAAAAGAAGGGTTAACCTTTGAAGCGCGATAGCTCCTCCCACAAATGTCGACACAGTCCCATCTTTGAGTATGTTATATAGCTTGTCAAGACGAACATTTTGGTATGTGTTTCTCCACACACGGTCGTACGGTTGTTCTTACTTTGAATTAAAAGAAGGGTTAACCTTTAAAGCGCGATAGCTCCTCCCACAAATGTCGACACGGTCCCATCTTTGAGTATGTTATATAGCTTGTCAAGACGAACATTTTGGTATGTGTTTCTCCACACATGGTCGTACGGTTGTTCTTACTTTGAATTAAAAGAAGGGTTAACCTTTGAAGCGCGATAGCTCCTCCCACAAATGTCGACACGGTCCCATCTTTGAGTATGTTATATAGCTTGTCAAGACGAACATTTTGGTATGTGTTTCTCCACACACGGTCGTACGGTTGTTCTTACTTTGAATTAAAATAAGGGTTAACCTTTGAAGCGCGATAGCACCTCCCACAAATGTCGACACGGTCCCATCTTTGAGTATGTTATATAGCTTGTCAAGACGAACATTTTGGTATGTGTTTCTCCACACACGGTCGTACGGTTGTTCTTACTTTGAATTAAAAGAAGGGTTAACCTTTGAAGCGCGATAGCTCCTCCCACAAATGTCGACACGGTCCCATCTTTGAGTATGTTATATAGCTTGTCAAGACGAACATTTTGGTATGTGTTTCTCCACACACGGTCGTACGGTTGTTCTTACTTTGAATTAAAAGAAGGGTTAAACTTTGAAGCGCGATAGCTCCTCCCACAAATGTCGACACGGTCCCATCTTTGAGTATGTTGTATAGCTTGTCAAGACGAACATTTTGGTATGTGTTTCTCCACACACGGTCGTACGGTTGTTCTTACTTTTAATTAAAAGAAGGGTTAACCTTTGAAGTGCGATAGCTCCTCCCACAAATGTCGACACGGTCCCATCTTTGAGTATGTTATACCAAAATGTTCGTCTTGACAAGCTATATGTGTTTCTCCACACACGGTCGTACGGTTGTTCTTACTTTGAATTAAAAGAAGGGTTAACCTTTGAAGCGCGATAGCTCCTCCCACAAATGTCGACACGGTCCCATCTTTGAGTATGTTATATAGCTTGTCAAGACGAACATTTTGGTATGTGTTTCTCCACACACGGTCGTACGGTTGTTCTTACTTTGAATTAAAAGAAGGGTTAACCTTTGAAGCGCGATAGCTCCTCCCACAAATGTCGACACGGTCCCATCTTTGAGTATGTTATATAGCTTGTGAAGACGAACATTTTGGTATGTGTTTCTCCACACACGGTCGTACGGTTGTTCGTACTTTGAATTAAAAGAAGGGTTAACCTTTGAAGCGCGATAGCTCCTCCCACAAATGTCGACACGGTCCCATCTTTTAGTATGTTATATAGCTTGTCAAGACGAGCATTTTGATATATGTTTCTCCACACACGGTCGTACGGTCGCTAACCCTAGGGTTAACCTTTAAAGCGCGATAGCCCCTCCCACAAAGGTCGACACAGTCCCATCTTTTAGTATGTTATATAGCTTGTCAAGACGAGCATTTTGATATATGTTTCTCCACACACGGTCGTACGGTCGCTAACCCTAGGGTTAACCTTTAAAGCGCGATAGCTCCTCCCACAAAGGTCGACACGGTCCCATCTTTTAGTATGTTATATAGCTTGTCAAGACGAACATTTTGATAGATGTTTCTCCACACACGGTCGTACGGTCGCTAACCCTAGGGTTAACCTTTAAAGCGCGATAGCTCCTCCCACAAAAGTCGACACAGTCCCATCTTTTAGTATGTTATATAGCTTTTCAAGATGAACATTCTGATATGTGGTTCGCCACACACGGTCGTACGGTCGCTAACCCTAGGGTTAACCTTTAAAGCGCGATAGCTCCTCCCACAATTTTTCAAAAATAGCAGATCTACAAGCTCGTAGGCGCGCTACCGAGTGTTCTACCTCTCTCTCTCTCCAGTATAACTCTGGAGCATTGTCCAGGGTGTTTTAGAGGAGGAAAAAGAGTCTAGGACGTGTGGAGCATTATCCAGGGTGTTTTAGAGAAGCGACAAGAGTCTGGGACGTGTGGAGCCTTGTCCAGGGTGTTCCAGAGAAGGGAAAAGAGTCTGGGACGTGTGGAGCGTTGTCCAGGGTGTTCCAGAGAAGGGAAAAGAGTCTGGGACGTGTGGAGCGTTGTCTAGGGTGTTTTTGAGAAGGGACAACAGTGTAGGACGTGTGGAGAATTGTCCAGGGTGTTTTAGACGAGGAAAAATAGTCTGGGACGTGTGGAGCGTTGTCCAGAGTGTTTCAGAGAAGGGAGATGAGTCTAGGATGTGTGGAGCGTTGTCCAGGGTTTTTTAGAGAAGGGAGATGAGTCTAGGACGTATGGAGCGTTGTCCAGTGTGTTTTAGAGAAGGGAGATGAGTCTAGGACGTATGGAGCGTTGTCCAGGGTGTTTTAGAGAAGGGAGATGAGTCTAGGACGTTTGGAGCGTTGTCCAGTGTGTTTTAGAGAAAGGAGAAGAAATTAGGACGTGTGGAGCATTGTCACTCACACACGCACGCTCTCTTTTCTCTCTCTCTCTCTCTCTTCCTAATCCTATCTTACTATCCTATCAGGTTAGAAGATCCTCTAACTTTCTAGTAGGACATGCAGAGCATTGTCCAGGATGTTTTAGGGAAGGGAGAAGAGTCTTGGACATGTGGAGCGGTGTCACACCCCCGGATGCACCCCTGCACCACTGGCTAAGGTGCCACATGGTCCTTATCCGCCAGATCTGGTGTTTTGTCGACAGCACCAGGGCCGAGGACCATGTGGTGGGGAGGGAACTCCTCATGGTCCTGCTAAAAGACATATTTGGCAGGGAAGACATATTTAGCACAGTGTGTGTGTGTGTGTGTGTGTGTGTGTGTGTGTGTGCGCGCGCGCGTCTGTGTCTGTGAGTGAGTGAACCCCATTAAAAAATTGAAATCCCACCACATGGACTCTGCCTTGTCGTGGCGTGGTGGCTTGCGTGCCTCTCTGAGTCACATCACAGTCTGTGATGTGACTCAGAGAGGCCAGACTAAAGAGTCCAATAAAACCTTGAAAAGGGGGAAACTTTAATAACTAATTGAACTACTTTCCTGGATATGGAGAAAGTCCGAATTGGTAGAGAAATTACAAAGTTACCGTGCGATTAGGGTTACTTACCCTAACCCTAACCCTTTAGAAGTTGAGTAATGATGGTCTAAATATCCTTCTTATATGTAGATTGCAGACTGATTTATTATTTATTTCTCTGGGTGGGAGCAGGTTCCAGCGATGAACCATACATCATCAGAGAGTAGAGAAGTAGAGTAGACAAATCCATTGATATGAGGCTCATTTCCTATGGACTTGTAGAGCTTCTTCAAAATGAATTTAGAAGTTGACAAGTGTTTTTGCATACCGTGCGCTGGGAGATACATATCAGCGTGCTCGTCTTATCGATAGCTATGCATGGATGCAAAACACTTCCATTTTCGACCCTTGTGTCAAAGTCTAACCCTAAGATTCTAAACCACACGACTGTGTGTACAGAACCACATATCAGATTGTTCGTCTTGACAAGCTATATAACATACTAAAAGATGGTGAAAAAGGGCGCCAAAGTTTGTGAAAATGTCACCAATGCATCCAAAAACAACATAATTCCTGTAAAAAGAATTAATCAAAGGGCATGTATTCCAACTTACTTTTTTGCCCCGATTCCAACGGTGGTGGTCTTATCTCTCTACGACGTCAGGAAGTGGGTGTAAAAGGCTACTTCCTGTCCCCAGCCCCATTTTCGGACTCAGCACGACGAGCTGAACATGCTGATATGTGTTTCCCAGCACAGGGACTTACGGTTCTCCTAACCCTAACCTGTTCAACGCGCGATAGCTCGAGAACGATGCGTCCGTCAGCCAAGGAATTGACATGTGCGTGTTCAGTTTTCCGAGATCTACGCTCTGATATGTCCGCCATTGTCGTGCGACCCCAGTAGCCCGTAACCCTAACCCTAGGGTTAACTCTGACCTGTAATGCAGAAGCCTTATAGACATGGTGAACCTAACAGTGTATTGAAGGTTGAAATGCTAAATTTAAATTTGAGTACCAGCAGGGAGACACATATGCATGTTCGTCTCATCGATAGCTACGCGTGGATCCAGATAAACTACAGGTGAGTCTGACAGACTGCTGCTGCTTCGTTTTTATATTATTCTAGTGCTCATTAATGTGCAGACCAGTAAAGAATTCATTCCATATGTTGATCTGACCCCCCATGCCAAAGTGCCAGCGCTCGCCCACAGTCTGCTGTCCCCCAGGCGGATGCTTGCACGCATGTGGGGTCCCGACCCCAACTTTGGGAACCCCATGATACAGTATGTCACAAGGAAAAGTTATAGGATAGATTGAATAACTTTATACTTGACCCTAGCATCCCTATTCTGGGAGTTAGGGGTTGCCAAAAATAGCAGATCTACAACATCACAAGCCATCTCAATGTGACACCTTTTGAGCTTGTAGATTGGCGTTGGGTTAGATTGACAAAATTAATCACTGTGCAACTCAATAAATGACTAAAATCATACTTGATAAAAGACCAGTAATGCATCAAAGGTCAACACACTGACTACAATACAAATTCATCAAACATGAATTGTCAAATGACATCAGAGTCTTGTTTATTTGGTCTTGTTTCTAAAGTGTAGTTGCTTATTTGGTCTTGTTTCTAAAGTGTAGTGTTTATTTGGTCTTGTGTCTAACATGTAGTTGTTGATTTGGACATGTAGTTGTTGATTTGGGCGTGTTTATACGCACGCACGCACGCACACATGAACACTCACTCATCCTTTTCTGTTTCTCTTTCCTGTTTGGTGCTAAGGAGTTTAGGATACGTGTGGTTCAAAACAGTGGAGAGAGGTCCCAAGAAGACTCCAACATCAAGACCCTAACCGAGCTGAAACAGTGAGTTAGCACACGCATGCACGCACACACACAAACTTTTTCCAAATTTGCATACACGCACACGTTGTCCAGGGTATTTTAGAGAAGGGGGCAGATTCTGGGACATGTGGAGCGTTGTCCTGGGTGTTTTAGAGAAGGGAGAAGCATCTAGGACGTGTCTAGCTTGTCTGGGTTGCTTTCTTTTAGGTTCTATTTTCACGCACGCACGTGCACGCTTTCTCTCTCTCTCCAGTATAACTATGTCTCTCTACCTCTCTTTCTCCATATGTGTCGCTTTGTAGCATTGTATCTGTCTGTGTGTGTGTGTGATATGATGATTTATTAATTAGACAAGCAGGGAGACATAATATTACTTTGACCACAATGCTTGATTTTCCATTATGTTCTAAGAAGTATTGATATGTATTTATTAAAATGTGTGTGACATGTTGCTGTTAGGTGCTGTTGACAACATTTAAAGTAAAGCATCTCATATTAGCTTTTCTGCAACAGGAACATAAACATGTTAATTTTGTCACTATAGATTAATATACAGACCAGTACAGAATTCATTCCATATGTTGATCTAACCCCCCATGCCAAAGCACCAGCGCTCGCCCACAGTCTGCTGTCCCCCAGGCGGATGCTTGCACGCATGTGGGGTCCCGACCCCAACTTTGGGAACCCCATGATACAGTATGTCACAAGGAAAAGTTATAGGATAGATTGAATAACTTTATACTTGACCCTAGCATCCCTATTCTGGGAGTTAGGGGTTGCCAAAAATAGCAGATCTACAACATCACAAGCCATCTCAATGTGACACCTTTTGAGCTTGTAGATTGGCGTTGGGTTAGATTGACAAAATTATTCACTGTGCAACTCAATAAATGACTAAAATGATACTTGATAAAAGACCAGTAATGCATCAATGGTCAACACACTGACTACAATACAAATTCATCAAACATGAATTTTCAAATGACATCAGAGTCTTGTTTATTTGGTCTTGTTTCTAAAGTGTCGTTTTTATTTGGTCTTGTGTCTAACGTGTAGTTGTTTTTTTGGGCTTGTTTATACGCACGCACACATGAACACTCACTCATCCTTTTCTGTTTCTCTTTCCAGTTTGGTGCTAAGGAGTTTAGGATACGTGTGGTTCAAAACAGTGGAGAGAGGTCCCAAGAAGACTCCAACATCAAGACCCTAACCGAGCTGAAACAGTGAGTTAGCGCACGCACACAGGCATGCACGCACACACACAAACTGTTTCCAAATTTGCATACACGCACACGTTGTCCAGGGTATTTTAGAGAAGGGGGCAGATTCTGGGACGTGTGGAGCGTTGTCCTTTAGAGAAGGGAGAAGCGTCTAGGACGTGTCTAATAGCTTGTCTGGGTTGCTTTCTTTTAGGTTCTATTTTCACGCACGCACATGCGCGCTTTCTCTCTCTCTCCAGTATAACTATGTCTCTCTACCTCTCTCTCTCCATTTGTGTCGCTTTGTAGCATTGTATCTGTGTGTGTGTGTGTGTGTGTGTGTGTGTGTGTGTGTGTGATATGATGATTTATTAATTAGACAAGCAGGGAGACATAATATTACTTTGACCACAATGCTTGATTTTCCATTATGTTCTAAGAAGTATTGATATGTATTTATTAAAATGTTTGTGACACAACTTTGGGAACCCCATGATACAGTATGTCACAAGGAAAAGTTATAGGATAGATTGAATAACTTTATACTTGACCCTAGCATCCATATTCTGGGGGGGAACAGTTGCCAAAATAGCAGATCTACAACATCACAAGCCATCTCAATGTGACACCTTTTGAGCTTGTAGATTGGCGTTGGGTTAGATTGACAAAATAATTCACTGTGCAACTCAATAAATGACTAAAATGATACTTGATAAAAGACCAGTAATGCATCAAAGGTCAACACACTGACTACAATACAAATTCATCAAACATGAATTGTCAAATGACATCAGAGTCTTGTTTATTTGATCTTGTTTCTAAATTGTAGTTGTTTATTTGGTCTTGTTTCTAAAGTGTAGTGTTTATTTGGTCTTGTGTCTAACGTGTAGATGTTTTTTTGGGCTTGTTTATACGCACACACGCACGCACGCACACATGAACACTCACTCATCCTTTTCTGTTTCTAGAGACGTGTGTGTGTGTGCGTGTGCGCGTGTCTGTGTCTGTGAGTGAGTGAACCCCATTAAAAAAATTAAATCCCACCACATGGACTCTGCCTTGTCGTGGCGTGGTGGCTTGCGTGCCTCAAAGGCCCAAACACACAAAATAATTTACGTTTTGCAAAAGATTCATATAGGTGTAACCTAGGCCTAAATGGCAGCCTCTGGTGGACAGTTCCCATTCTTTGCATCCCCAATGAGACACAGGTGTTTGCCATGATACCACTTAACTCATTAGCCAATCACAGTTTGGGTGTGCCCTATATAAGCAGCAACTCAGTCTACAGCCCTCACTCAGTTTCCAGCCTTCACTCAGGCCACATGCAGCTCTCACTGAGTCTTCTCTACAACTCCAACCCAGGCAGCCATGTTGAACTATGTAAGACTTTGTTCTGTCTTGATTGTAATTTGCTTTGGTTATGTTTGCTTTGCTTTGCCATATTATGTTGAGTACTCAGCCATAATACAATGTTCCAGTGACTAAATGCTAAGTGCTAATTTGTACCTGATAATTCTGTTTATCAGTTATATTTGATTTACTTAGAAATCTAATGTCATTCATACAGTTCTTTATTATGTTAATGCTAGTTAATGTATTTTGTTTGTAGAAACCGTGGCCTAATGGAGAAATAAACTGCCATAGAAGATATCGTTATGGTTGTTCTAAAGATGCTTTAATCACAGGTAATGCACCTTGGATATTTTAACATGCTTCAGTTGTACTTATGTAGTAAGAATTATTCAAAGTCTGCAGAGCTAGTTTAGGAAGACTATTCAAAGGAGGGCCAATTCCTGATCAGCTGATCAGTCACATGTTCACTTCATCTGTGACTGATCAGCTGATCAGTCACATGTTAACTCCATGTGATTGGGCGGGGCTATTTAAACACCCACCTGTGAACTGTCTTCTCCAGCTCATTCTTGTAGTAGTTCTCCTCTGGTAAGCTGCTCTGTGCCCAGCTCTATGAAGATCTGTGTGCTTTATTTTGCTAATGATGCTGACTTACTACTACAGCAGACGATGCTTATTATGTTATTGCTGCTAACACTTCTGCTCTCAGTCATGCTAAAACTAATGTGTCTTTACTGCTACTGCTATCAATATTTCTAGCATTAAACTAAAGCTTTTCACTTTTATTTCTACTACTTAACATTAACATGTGCCTCATTTGTAATCGAATACTAGGGACATCATAGCTTCGGATTTACTCTGAATAACCCATGGTGTTGCCACCCTGCTGTGTACTGTAGGCCCCAGCCTCCGATGCTGATTTTGTCCATTGAAGATGCCATTCTGATTGATCTAAAGAGGCTTTAATCAAGGTAATGCAGCTTGAATATTAACATTTACATAGCTTAAGCTGTACTTGTGTAGTGAAAATGATTCAAAGTCTGCAGAGCTTGTTCAGGCAGACAACTGAAAGGATGGCCAATTCCTGATCAGCTGATCAGTCACATGTTGAATCCATGTGATTGGGCGGGGCTATTTAAACTCTCAACTCCGCCTGTGAACTCTCTGCTCCAGCTCATTCTTGTTTTAGTCCTCTGGTAAGCTGCTCTGCTCTATGATGGTTTCTGTGCTATATGATCAGCACAGATCCATTGCTAGTTATATTATTGCTGCTTTCAGTCATGCTAACACTAATGTGTCTTAGTGCTACTGCTAGCATACTTCTACCATTATAAGATTTTTACATAAGTGTTTTTAATGCTACTACTTAATGAGGGTTAGGGTTAGCTAACCCTGTCCCTCATTTGTAATGAATTACTAGACACATCAGTTGCTAACTTTGCCTTGATTGGTTTGTATCACAAGCTAACTCACTCCGAACCCATGATGTTGCCCAATGTAGCACAAGCTAACGCAGCATTCTTTGCTTATGCGGGAAGCCTTCGACTTGTTTGTAGCACAAGCTAACGCAGCATTCTTTGCTTATGCAGTGCACTCTGTACCCATGATGCTGCCACCCTGCCATGGAGCTGTAGTCCTGGCCCCAGCATCCGGTGCTGCTTTTGTCCAGAAGATCTGGTTGTTCCAAAGAGGCTTTAATCACAGGTAATGCAGATTGGATACTTTAGAATTTACTTAGCTTCACTTGTACTCATGGAGTACGAATGATAAGTCTGCAGAGCTAGTTCAGGCACAACTCAAAGGAGGGCCAAATCTTGATCTGTCACATGTTCACTCAACTCGATTGGGTGGGGCTATTTAAACTCCCAGCTGTGAAATATCTGCTCCAGCTCATTATTGTAGTAGTTCAGGTCTGGTAAGCTGCTCTTTGCTCTGCTCAATTACTGTTTGTGTTATATGATCATGATGCTAATGTTTACTACTACAGCAGCCATTGCTAGTTCTGTTATTTCTGCTCTCAATCATGCTAAACATGTGTCTTTTAGTGCTGTTAGCAATACTTCTACCCATATGCTAAAGCTTATCAAAAAAGTGTTTTTACTGCTGTCGTGTCATTTCTCCCTCTACACGAACTAGAATTCTATCTATTTGAGACAGAAACGGCAGAGCACACGGCGGCTTGCAGGAAGTGGTTGTAGGCAAAAAGCACAGGACGGTCAGTTGAATCAAAACAGGCAGAGAGTGTTCTGAAGTGTAGAGTTGACCATTTTATTGCAACCGAGACCAGGACAGACCAAGACAGAGCGCTTCCCCGTAGGCCTTTGTCCGCCCACGGGAGCACACAGCACAGACTAACCACGCTTGTGGCTAGCCTCCTAAGACTCCCCCACATTGTATTTGACAGACATTATATATACAGTTTCACTTACACATTGAGCCAGACAGCCATTTGGCAAGGTACTACCGTAGGCCTTGATCATTGTTCTTTAGGTGTGATAGAGATTTAACATATGCATGCAGAGTGATGCATATAGAGTGATGCTAAGCTTCCTATCGCACCTGGCCAGGCCAAGTACTTACTATGCGTGCTTTATCTTCAAACTTGCAGACAGGCACACTACAGGGTCCAACAATTGGTTCACACATATGAATTATTGATTCCAGATACGACACTGCTACTAAACATGAATGTGCATAATTTATGAATTACTAGGAACATCGGTTGCACCCTATGTGTGTAGCCTTTGGCTTGTTTGTAGAACAAGCTAACACTGCTTATGTCAAAATCCTTTGATTTTTTTTGTAGGCAGCACAAGCTAACTCATCATGATTTGCTTATGTGGGAAGCCTTTGACTTGTTTGTAGAACAAGCTAACGCATCATGCTTTGCTTATGTGGGAAGCCTTTGACTTGTTTGTAGCACAAGCTAACGCAGCATTCTTTGCTTATGCAGTGCACTCTGAAACCATGATGTTGCCACCCTGCCGTGGAGCAGTAGTCCTGGCCCCAGCCTCCGGTGCTGCTTTTGTCCAGAAGATCTGGTTGTTCTAAAGAGGCTTTAATCACAGGTAATGCAGATTGGATACTTTACAATTTACATTGCTTCACTTGTACTCATGGAGTACGAATGATAAGTCTGCAGAGCTAGTTCAGGCACAACTCAAAGGAGGGCCAAATCTTGATCTGTCACATGTTCACTCAACTCGATTGGGTGGGGCTATTTAAACTCCCAGCTGTGAAATATCTGCTCCAGCGCATTATTGTAGTAGTTCAGGTCTGGTAAGCTGCTCTTTGCTCTGCTCAATTACTGTTTGTGTTATATGATCATGATGCTAATGTTTACTACTACAGCAGCCATTGCTAGTTCTGTTATTTCTGCTCTCAATCATGCTAAACATGTGTATTTTAGTGCTGCTAGCAATACTTCTACCCATATGCTAAAGCTTATCAAAAAAGTGTTTTTACTGCTACTAAACATGAATGTGCATAATTTATGAATTACTAGGAACATCGGTTGCATCCTATGTGTGTAGCCTTTGGCTTGTTTGTAGAACAAGCTAACACTGCTTATGTCAAAATCCTTTGATTTGTTTGTAGGCAGCACAAGCTAACTCATCATGATTTGCTTATGTGGGAAGCCTTTGACTTGTTTGTAGCACAAGCTAACGCAGCATTCTTTACTTATGTGGGAAGCCTTTCACTTGTTTGTAGAACAAGCTAACGCAGCATTCTTTGCTTATGCAGTGCACTCTGAACCCATGATGTTGCCACCCTGCCGTGGAGCAGTAGTCCTGGCCCCAGCCTCCGGTGCTGCTTTTGTCCAGAAGATCTGGTTGTTCTAAAGAGGCTTTAATCACAGGTAATGCAGATTGGATACTTTAGAATTTACATTGCTTCACTTTTACTCAAGGAGTAAGAATGATAAGTCTGCAGAGCTAGTTCCTGCGCAACTCAAAGGAGGGCCAAATCTTGATCAGTCACATGTTCACTCCACTCGATTGAGTGGGTCTATTTAAACTCCCAGCTGTGAAATATCTGCTCCAGTTCATTATTGTAGTAGTTCTCCTCTGGTAAGCTGCTCTTTGCTCTGCTCAATTACTGTTTGTGTTATATGATCATGATGCTACTGTTTCCTACTACAGCAGCCATTGCTAGTTATGTTATTGCTGCTCTCAATCATGCTAAACATGTGTCTTTTAGTGCTGCTAGCAATACTTCTACCCATATGCTAAAGCTTTTCAAATAAGTGTTTTTACTGCTACTAAACATAAATATGTGCATCATTTATGAATTACTAGGAACATCGGTTGCTATGTGTGAAGCCTTTGGCTTGTTTGTAGAACAAGCTAACGCATCATGCTTTGCTTATGTGGGAAGCCTTTGACTTGTTTGTAGCACAAGCTAACGCAGCATTCTTTGCTTATGCAGTGCACTCTGAAACCATGATGTTGCCACCCTGCCGTGGAGCAGTAGTCCTGGCCCCAGCCTCCGGTGCTGCTTTTGTCCAGAAGATCTGGTTGTTCTAAAGAGGCTTTAATCACAGGTAATGCAGATTGGATACTTTACAATTTACATTGCTTCACTTGTACTCATGGAGTACGAATGATAAGTCTGCAGAGCTAGTTCAGGCACAACTCAAAGGAGGGCCAAATCTTGATCTGTCACATGTTCACTCAACTCGATTGGGTGGGGCTATTTAAACTCCCAGCTGTGAAATATCTGCTCCAGCTCATTATTGTAGTAGTTCAGGTCTGGTAAGCTGCTCTTTGCTCTGCTCAATTACTGTTTGTGTTATATGATCATGATGCTAATGTTTACTACTACAGCAGCCATTGCTAGTTCTGTTATTTCTGCTCTCAATCATGCTAAACATGTGTCTTTTAGTGCTGCTAGCAATACTTCTACCCATATGCTAAAGCTTATCAAAAAAGTGTTTTTACTGCTACTAAACATGAATGTGCATAATTTATGAATTACTAGGAACATCGGTTGCATCCTATGTGTGTAGCCTTTGGCTTGTTTGTAGAACAAGCTAACACTGCTTATGTCAAAATCCTTAGATTTTTTTTGTAGGCAGCACAAGCTAACTCATCATGATTTGCTTATGTGGGAAGCCTTTGACTTGTTTGTAGCACAAGCTAACGCATTATTCTTTACTTATGTGGGAAGCCTTTCACTTGTTTGTAGAACAAGCTAACGCAGCATTCTTTGCTTATGCAGTGCACTCTGAACCATGATGTTGCCACCCTGCCGTGGAACAGTAGTCCTGGCCCCAGCCTCCGGTGCTGCTTTTGTCCAGAAGATCTGGTTGTTCTAAAGAGGCTTTAATCACAGGTAATGCAGATTGGATACTTTAGAATTTACATTGCTTCACTTTTACTCATGGAGTAAGAATGATAAGTCTGCAGAGCTAGTTCAGGCACAACTCAAAGGAGGGCCAAAGTCACATGTTCACTCCACTCGATTGGGTGTGGCTATTTAAACTCCCAGCTGTGAATTATATGCTCCAGCTCATTTTTATTGTAGTTCTCCTCTGGTAAGCTGCTCATTGCTCTGCTCAATGAATGTTTGTGTTAAATGATCATGATGATAATGTTTCCTACTACAGCAGCCTTTGCTAGTTCTGTTATTGCTGCTCTCAATCATGCTAAACATGTGTCTTTTAGTGTTGCTAGCAATACTTCTACCCATAATGCTAAAGCTTTTCAAATAAGTGTTTTTACTGCTACTAAACATAAAAATGTGCATAATTTATGAATTACTAGGAACATCGGTTGCTATGTGTGAAGACTTTGGCTTGTTTGTAGAACAAGCTAACGCATCATGCTTTGCTTATGTAGGAAGCCTTTGACTTGTTTGTAGCACAAGCTAACGTAGCATTCTATGCTTATGCAGTGCACTCTGAACCCATGATGTTGCCACTCTGCCGTGGAGCAGTAGTCCTGGCCCCAGCCTCCGGTGCTGCTTTTGTCCAGAAGATCTGGTTGTTCTAAAGAGGCTTTAATCACAGGTAATGCAGATTGGATACTTTAGAATTTACATTGCTTCACTTGTACTCATGGAGTAAGAATGATAAGTCTGCAGAGCTAGTTCAGGCACAACTCAAAGGAGGGCCAAAGTCACATGTTCACTCCACTCGATTGGGTGTGGCTATTTAAACTCCCAGCTGTGAAAAATATGCTCCAGCTCATTATTATTGTAGTTCTCCTCTGGTAAGCTGCTCATTGCTCTGCTCAATGAATGTTTGTGTTAAATGATCATGATGCTAATGTTTCCTACTACAGCAGCCATTGCTAGTTCTGTTATTGCTGCTCTCAATCATGCTAAACATGTGTCTTTTAGTGCTGCTAGCAATATTTCGACCCATATGCTAAAGCTTTTCAAATAAGTGTTTTTACTGCTACTAAACATAAAAATGTGCATCATTTATGAATTACTAGGAACATCGGTTGCTATGTGTGAAGCCTTTGCTTGTTTGTAGAACAAGCTAACGCATCATGCTTTGCTTATGTGGGAAGCCTTTGACTTGTTTGTAGCACAAGCTAATGCAGCATTCTTTACTTATGTGGGAAGCCTTTGACTTGTTTGTAGCACAAGCTAACGCAGCATTCTTTGCTTATGTGGGAAGCCTTTGACTTGTTTGTAGCACAAGCTAACGCAGCATTCTTTGCTTATGCAGTGCACTCTGAACCCATGATGCTGCCACCCTGCCGTGGAGCAGTAGCCCTGGCCCCAGCCTCCGGTGCTGCTTTTGTCCAGAAGATCTGGTTGTTCTAAAGAGGCTTTAATCACAGGTAATGCAGATTGGATACTTTAGAAGTGACATAGCTTCACTTGTACTCATGGAATACGAATGATAAGTCTGCAGAGCTAGTTCCTGCACAACTCAAAGGAGGGCCAAATCTTGATCAGTCACATGTTCACTCCACTCGATTGGGTGGGTCTATTTAAAGTCCCAGCAGTGAAATATCTGCTCCAGCTCATTATTGTAGTAGTTCTCCTCTGGTAAGCTGCTCTTTGCTCTGCTCAATTACTGTTTGTGTTATATGATCATGATGCTACTGTTTCCTACTACAGCAGCCATTGCTAGTTATGTTATTGCTGCTCTCAATCATGCTAAACATGTGGCATTTAGTGCTGCTAGCAATACTTCTACCCATATGCTAAAGCGTTTCAAATAAGTGTTTTTACTGCAACTAAACATAAATATGTGCATCATTTATGAATTACTAGTAACATTGGTTGCTATGTGTGAAGCCTTTGGCTTGTTTGTAGAACAAGCTAACGCATCATGCTTTGCTTATGTGGGAAGCCTTTGACTTGTTTGTAGCACAAGCTAACGCAGCATTCTTTGCTTATGCAGTGCACTCTGAACCCATGATGTTGCCACCCTGCCGTGGAGCAGTAGTCCTGGCCCCAGCCTCCGGTGCTTTTGTCCAGAAGATCTGGTTGTTCTAAAGAGGCTTTAATCACAGGTAATGCAGATTGGATACTTTACAATTTACATTGCTTCACTTGTACTCATGGAGTACGAATAATAAGTCTGCAGAGCTAGTTCAGGCACAACTCAAAGGAGGGCCAAATCTTGATCTGTCACATGTTCACTCAATCTGTGACTGATAATCACATGTTGACTCGATTGGGTGGGGCTATTTAAACTTCCAGCTGTGAAATATCTGCTCCAGCTCATTATTGTAGTAGTTCTCCTCTGGTAAGCTGCTCTTTGCTCTGCTCAATGAAGGTTTGTGTTATATGATCATGATGCTAATGTTTACTAATACAGCAGCCATTGCTAGTTCTGTTATTGCAATACTTCTACCCATATGCTAAAGCTTTTCAAATAAATGTTTTCACTGCTACTAAACATGAAAATGTGCATCATTTATGAATTACTAGGAACATTGGTTGCTTCCTATGTGTAAAGCCTTTGACTTGTTTGTAGAACAAGCTAACACAGTGCTTATGTCAAAATCCTTTGATTCGTTTGTAGGCAGCACAAGCTAACACATCATGCTTTGCTTATGTGGGAAGCCTTTGACTTGTTTGTAGCACAAGCTAACGCAGCATTCTTTGCCTATGCAGTGCACTCTGAGCCCATGATGTTGCCACCCTGCCGTGGAGCTGTAGTCCTGGCCCCAGCCTCCGGTGCTGCTTTTGTCCAGAAGATCTGGTTGTTCTAAAGAGGCTTAAATCACAGGTAATGCAGATCGGATACTTTAGAATTTACATTGCTTCACATGTACTCATGGAGTACGAATGATAAGTCTGCAGAGCTAGTTCTGGCACAACTCAAAGGAGAGCCAAATCTTGATCAGTCACATGTTCACTCCACTCGATTGGGTTGGGCTATTTAAACTCCCAGCTGTGAAATATCTGCTCCAGCTCATTATTGTAATAGTTCTCCTCTGGTAAGCTGCTTTTTGCGCTGCTCAATGACCGTTTGTGTTATATGATCATGATGCTAATGTTTACTACTACAGCAGCCTTTGCTAGTTCTGTTATTGCTGCTCTCAATCATGCTAAACATGTGTCTTTAGTGCTGCTAGCAATACTTCTACCCATATGCTAAAGCTTTTCAAATAAGTGTTTTTACTGCTACCAAACATGAAAATTTGCATCATTTATGAATTACTAGGAATATCGGTTGCTTCCTATCTGTAAAGCCTTTGACTTGTTTTTAAAACAAGCTAACACAGTGCTTATGTCAAAATCCTTTGATTCGTTTGAAGGCAGCACAAGCTAACGCATCAAGCTTTGCTTATGTGGGAAGCCTTTGACTTGTTTGTAGCACAAGCTAACGTAGCATTCTTTGCTTATGCAGTGCACTCTGAACCCATGAGGTTGCCCCCCCGCCAGTGCTGCTTTTGTCCAGAAGATCTTGTTGTTCTAAAGAGGCTTTAATCACAGGTAATGCAGATTGGATACTTTATTATTTACATTGCTTCATTTGTACTCATGGAGTACGAATGATAAGTCTGCAGAGCTAGTTCAGGCACAACTCAAAGAAGGGCCAAAGTCACATGTTCACTCCACTCGATTGGGTGTGGCTATTTCGACTCCCAGCTGTGAAATGTATGCTCCAGCTCATTATTGTAGTAGTTCTCCTCTGGTAAGCTGCTCATTGCTCTGCTCAATGACTGTTTGTGTTAAATGATCATGATGCTAATGTTTCCTACTACAGCAGCCATTGCTAGTTCTGTTATTGCTGCTCTCAATCATGCTAAACATGTGTCTTTTAGTGCTGCTAGCAATACTTCTACCCATATGCTAAAGCTTTTCAAATAAGTGTTTTTACTGCTACTAAACATAAAAATGTGCATCATTTAAGTTGACTCCATCTGTGACTGATAAGTCACATGTTGACTCGCTTGGGTGGGGCAATTTAAACTCCCAGCTGTGAAATATCTGCTCCAGCTCATTATTATAGTAGTTCTCCTCTGGTAAGCTAACCCTTGCTCTGCTCAATGACATCGGTTGCTTCCTATGTGTGAAGCCGATGGCTTGTTTGTAGAACAAGCTAACGCAGTGCTTATGTCAAAATCCTTTGACTTGTTTGTAGCACAAGCTAATGCAGCATTCTTTACTTATGTGGGAAGCCTTTGACTTGTTTGTAGCACAAGCTAATGCAGCATTCTTT
Source organism: Protomyctophum bolini (assembly GCF_963924005.1). Taxonomy (NCBI): domain Eukaryota; kingdom Metazoa; phylum Chordata; class Actinopteri; order Myctophiformes; family Myctophidae; genus Protomyctophum; species Protomyctophum bolini. The sequence continues at coordinate 152,281 of NW_027665579.1, forward strand.
GCTTATGCAGTGCACTCTGAACCCATGATGTTGTCCACCCTGCCGTGGAACAGTAGTCCTGGCCCCAGCCTCCGGTGCTGCTTTTGTCCAGAAGATCTGGTTGTTCTAAAGAGGCTTAAATCACAGGTAATGCAGATCAGATACTTTAGAATTTACATTGCTTCACTTGTACTCATGGAGTACGAATGATAAGTCTGCAGAGCTAGTTCTGGCACAACTCAAAGGAGGGCCAGTCACATGTCAGGATCAGTCACATGTTCACTCCACTCGATTGGGTGGGGCTATTTAAACTCCCAGCTTTGAAATATCTGCTCCAGCTCATTATTGTAGTAGTTCTCCTCTGGTAAGCTGCTCTTTGCTCTGCTCAATTACTGTTTGTGTTATATGATCATGACGTTAATGTTTGCTACTACAGCAGCCATTGCTAGTTCTGTTTTTGCTGCTCTCAATCATGCTAAACATGTGTCTTTTAGTGCTGCTAGCAATACTTCTATCCATATGCTAAAGCTGTGGATGTGTGGTGAAAAATGTGTTACAAAATCGTGGGATAAATAGAATATTAAAAAAAGGGTGAGTGTGTTTGCGTGGTGAAAAACGTGTTACAAAATCTTCGGTTAAAAAAAGGGTGAGGGTTTGTGTGAGTTTGCGTGACAATGAAATTCCCCCACATGGACTCTGCCTTGACGCGGCGTGGGGGCTTGTGTGCGTCTTTGAGTCACATCAGTCCGTGATGTTACTCAAAGACGCCAGACTAAAGAGTCCAACAATTGTTAACCACACACAAGACACAATCATAAGGCTTGCTGAGACAAACCTTTCTATGTATGTTTTGTTTCTCTATGACATTTCTACGCAAACAATTAAGGCAATTGTGGTTGTTGGATTGAGATATTGAGATATAACCTACATATTCTGATTCAGTGCCATTGATTTAGTCGGGGTAGAATAAGTTTTGGAGCAAAATGACTAAAATTAATGACTAATATATATATTTTGTTTTCAAAAACCACTTGGTCTGACTCAAGTTCACGCTGGATTTAGTGGGTTAAGTTGAAGTTGTTACAAAAATGTTTAGTTCTTTTCTAGGAATATTTTTGGACGTTTAAAGGACCATTTCACCCACTTCCAAAATTTCAGTATGTTGTAGAGGGCACGGAGACGAACATGTGGATATGTGTATCATTTTTGTGCGACACTCGTACGGTATTCTAGGCATTTCTTGTAAGTTTAAAGGGCCCTTTCACCCACATCCAAGTGTCGTAGACCAGTGGGGTCCGGGGACCCCCAGGGGTACCTGAGGGAGTTCCAGGGGGGACCCATCTATTTTGTTCATGTTCATAAAGTGCTAAAGTGTTTAAAGCAGTGGTTCCCAAACTTTTTCATGTCAAGGACCCCCAAATTGACACTACTTAGCCCGTGGACCCCCATTTGAAAAGATATGCCAGGGACCCCCATAAGAGAAGACGTACACATTTAGACGTCTCCAATAGCAATACAAGAGCAATAATACAAATTAATCTTAATGTATTAATCTTATTAATTAATTAATCTAATTAATTAATCAAAATTGCGGCCTGTGCCCAGCACCATGCCAAATCTTTTTCCTGCAGGAAACACTGCTTGTGGTTGTAAATATATTGTTATCCGTGTTGCGAGGATGAGGGGGTACCTGGAAAAATATCTACCCCAAAAGGGGTACCTGGTCCAAAAAAGTTTGGGAACACCTGTCGTAGACACTAGAGACCTGCACCAATCAACTCAGCGTCACCAAATTAGTTAAGGGGCAGTGTAAAAAAAAAAAAGTTTCTTTTTTTTAAGAGATTTCACCCCCCCAGTGGACGAACAAAGGGGCCCACAGGGAAGCCGAAGTATCTTATGGATCCACAAGCCTTTGAACTTTACTCAACCATGCGTTTGGTTTCTGTGGGACTCTCCTAGCCTGAGCTACAGGCCGATGAATGCGAAAATCATGATTTTCTAAATAATGGTCTTTTTCGTGATTCAAACAAAGTCGCACATGGTTGTACCAAAAAATTCAGCATGAAAATATCTTTAAAATTATTACCAACAATGTTACTAAATTGTCTTAACTCGTGTTATTGCTCCAAGATCAATGTAGGATTTGACAGAGCCAGAGATTGTGGAATGGTTAGGGTTGATTGTTTCCCTTGATTTCACATTCAAATCGGTATGAGCCGTCTGCCGCGCTCTTTATTAAATACTCGCTATTACCCATCGACAAAGTAAACGTTTTTCAGACCTGTTTATTTATGTTTAAATTCAAAAAATGCATACAAGACCTTCCGTCTTCTTTTCACAATTTCTTCCGTATTACTTCGGACATTCACTCCTACCCCACAAGGCAAAGAGATCATTTTGAATTACCCTATTGTCGCACGTCCAAATATCAATCTTTCATCAAATTTAGAGGCCCTCATCTATGGAACTCCCTAGATGCCTCACTTAAATCCTCATTATCCTTACCAATATTCAAAAAACATCTTAAGAAATATCTTATTTTTTGTCTCTGTAGATTTCATGTTTTACCTTGATGTGTTATATTTTCTTGTGTGTATTTGTTGTTGTATTGTTTATTTCTGTGCAGTCTGTGTTTTTATTTTCTTTACTGCACAGCTGCCCCCCTTTGACAACTTCTAGATTTATGTTCTGTTCTTAATGAACTTTTAATCTTTTAAACCAATAACCACTTCCTTTAGGAAAGAATTCCATATAAGCCCATAGGCTTCTTCCTTTCCTTGCATTATATTTTTGTATATACAATGTTATTGTCATTTATTTTTTTATTACATGCTAAATAAACAAACCAAACCAAACCCTTCCCCAGGCTGATTTAGGAGGTGCCAGCGACTGTTGGATGACGGTAGGTTTCGGGGGTTGACGGACTTCAACCCCTGAACTCAGATGGTCTGGTATATAAAAGGATTGATCAAACCCAGGACCCGTTGTACCCACGGTATGGTGCGACCAATCCCGCTATATATCAGTGGAGCTTAACTCTGACCATTTGAGAAATAGTATTTGTACTGTTATCCCTTGGGTGGGAATAGCCTTTGGGAGGGAAGTGGAGTACTTAATCAGTTGGTATAGTGTATTGACGTGGCCTACTAAGCTCGGGTCCCCCATCCCATAAACCCGTAAGCTGTAGGTAGAACATTGCGTCAAGGGACTAAGCTATATCAAGTGATCACTTACTAATAGAGAAATCAGTCAAGGGAGGGTGCATTAAAGTGAGACTTTAACTTAGACTTCTCAAGTTGACTAATTACTTAACAATAGAGAAATCAGTCAAGGCAGGTTGCATTAAAGTGAGACTTTAACTTAGACTTCCTTCCCAAGTTGACTAATTACTTACCAATAGAGAAATCAGTCAAGGGAGGGTGCATTAAAGTGAGACTTTAACTTAGACTTGTCAAGTTGACTAATTACTTGCCAATAGAGAAATCAGTCAAGGGAGGGTGCATTAAAGTGAGACTTTAACTTAGACTTGTCAAGTTGACTAATTACTTATCAATAGAGAAATCAGTCAAGGCAGGGTGCATTAAAGTGAGACTTTAACTTAGACCACTAATTACTTTCGGGCAGTGCTCTGGACAGTTTGACATTTGCTTAGTTTTTAGGCAATTCTAATCTCTTGGTAGCCTTTTTGCAAAGGCTGACTTTACAGCTTTTTCAGTCCTGGGCCACCCGCGCAGAACATATCGGGTTGGGTTGTTAGGGTTGGGTTGTTAGGGTTGGGTTGTTAGGGTTGGGTTGTTAGGGTTGGGTTGTTAGGGTTGGGTTGTTAGGGTTGGGTTGTTAGGGTTGGGTTGTTAGGGTTGGGTTGTTAGGGTTGGGTTGTTAGGGTTGGGTTGTTAGGGTTGGGTTGTTAGGGTTGGGTTGTTAGGGTTGGGTTGTTAGGGTTGGGTTGTTAGGGTTGGGTTGTTAGGGTTGGGTTGTTAGGGTTGGGTTGTTAGGGTTGGGTTGTTAGGGTTGGGTTGTTAGGGTTGGGTTGTTAGGGTTGGGTTGTTAGGGTTGGGTTGTTAGGGTTGGGTTGTTAGGGTTGGGTTGTTAGGGTTGGGTTGTTAGGGTTAGGGTTAGGGTTAGGGTTAGGGTTAGGGTTAGGGTTAGGGTTAGGGTTAGGGTTAGGGTTAGGGTTAGGGTTAGGGTTAGGGTTAGGGTTAGGGTTAGGGTTAGGGTTAGGGTTAGGGTTAGGGTTAGGGTTAGGGTTAGGGTTAGGGTTAGGGTTAGGGTTAGGGTTAGGGTTAGGGTTAGGGTTAGGGTTAGGGTTGGGGTTGGGGTTGGGGTTGGGGTTGGGGTTGGGGTTGGGGTTGGGGTTGGGGTTGGGGTTGGGGTTGGGGTTGGGGTTGGGGTTGGGGTTGGGGTTAGGGTTAGGGTTAGGGTTAGGGTTAGGGTTAGGGTTAGGGTTAGGGTTAGGGTTAGGGTTAGGGTTAGGGTTAGGGTTAGGGTTAGGGTTAGGGTTAGGGTTAGGGTTAGGGTTAGGGTTAGGGTTAGGGTTAGGGTTAGGGTTAGGGTTAGGGTTAGGGTTAGGGTTAGGGTTAGGGTTAGGGTTAGGGGTTAGGGTTAGGGGTTAGGGTTAGGGTTAGGGTTAGGGTTAGGGTTAGGGTTAGGGTTAGGGTTAGGGTTAGGGTTAGGGTTAGGGTTAGGGTTAGGGTTAGGGTTAGGGTTAGGGTTAGGGTTAGGGTTAGGGTTAGGGTTAGGGTTAGGGTTAGGGTTAGGGTTAGGGTTAGGGTTAGGGTTAGGGTTAGGGTTAGGGTTAGGGTTAGGGTTAGGGTTAGGGTTAGGGTTAGGGTTAGGGTTAGGGTTAGGGTTAGGGTTAGGGTTAGGGTTAGGGTTAGGGTTAGGGTTAGGGTTAGGGTTAGGGTTAGGGTTAGGGTTAGGGTTAGGGTTAGGGTTAGGGTTAGGGTTAGGGTTAGGGTTAGGGTTAGGGTTAGGGTTAGGGTTAGGGTTAGGGTTAGGGTTAGGGTTAGGGTTAGGGTTAGGGTTAGGGTTAGGGTTAGGGTTAGGGTTAGGGTTAGGGTTAGGGTTAGGGTTAGGGTTAGGGTTAGGGTTAGGGTTAGGGTTAGGGTTAGGGTTAGGGTTAGGGTTAGGGTTAGGGTTAGGGTTAGGGTTAGGGTTAGGGTTAGGGTTAGGGTTAGGGTTAGGGTTAGGGTTAGGGTTAGGGTTAGGGTTAGGGTTAGGGTTAGGGTTAGGGTTAGGGTTAGGGTTAGGGTTAGGGTTAGGGTTAGGGTTAGGGTTAGGGTTAGGGTTAGGGTTAGGGTTAGGGTTAGGGTTAGGGTTAGGGTTAGGGTTAGGGTTAGGGTTAGGGTTAGGGTTAGGGTTAGGGTTAGGGTTAGGGTTAGGGTTAGGGTTAGGGTTAGGGTTAGGGTTAGGGTTAGGGTTAGGGTTAGGGTTAGGGTTAGGGTTAGGGTTAGGGTTAGGGTTAGGGTTAGGGTTAGGGTTAGGGTTAGGGTTAGGGTTAGGGTTAGGGTTAGGGTTAGGGTTAGGGTTAGGGTTAGGGTTAGGGTTAGGGTTAGGGTTAGGGTTAGGGTTAGGGTTAGGGTTAGGGTTAGGGTTAGGGTTAGGGTTAGGGTTAGGGTTAGGGTTAGGGTTAGGGTTAGGGTTAGGGTTAGGGTTAGGGTTAGGGTTAGGGTTAGGGTTAGGGTTAGGGTTAGGGTTAGGGTTAGGGTTAGGGTTAGGGTTAGGGTTAGGGTTAGGGTTAGGGTTAGGGTTAGGGTTAGGGTTAGGGTTAGGGTTAGGGTTAGGGTTAGGGTTAGGGTTAGGGTTAGGGTTAGGGTTAGGGTTAGGGTTAGGGTTAGGGTTAGGGTTAGGGTTAGGGTTAGGGTTAGGGTTAGGGTTAGGGTTAGGGTTAGGGTTAGGGTTAGGGTTAGGGTTAGGGTTAGGGTTAGGGTTAGGGTTAGGGTTAGGGTTAGGGTTAGGGTTAGGGTTAGGGTTAGGGTTAGGGTTAGGGTTAGGGTTAGGGTTAGGGTTAGGGTTAGGGTTAGGGTTAGGGTTAGGGTTAGGGTTAGGGTTAGGGTTAGGGTTAGGGTTAGGGTTAGGGTTAGGGTTAGGGTTAGGGTTAGGGTTAGGGTTAGGGTTAGGGTTAGGGTTAGGGTTAGGGTTAGGGTTAGGGTTAGGGTTAGGGTTAGGGTTAGGGTTAGGGTTAGGGTTAGGGTTAGGGTTAGGGTTAGGGTTAGGGTTAGGGTTAGGGTTAGGGTTAGGGTTAGGGTTAGGGTTAGGGTTAGGGTTAGGGTTAGGGTTAGGGTTAGGGTTAGGGTTAGGGTTAGGGTTAGGGTTAGGGTTAGGGTTAGGGTTAGGGTTAGGGTTAGGGTTAGGGTTAGGGTTAGGGTTAGGGTTAGGGTTAGGGTTAGGGTTAGGGTTAGGGTTAGGGTTAGGGTTAGGGTTAGGGTTAGGGTTAGGGTTAGGGTTAGGGTTAGGGTTAGGGTTAGGGTTAGGGTTAGGGTTAGGGTTAGGGTTAGGGTTAGGGTTAGGGTTAGGGTTAGGGTTAGGGTTAGGGTTAGGGTTAGGGTTAGGGTTAGGGTTAGGGTTAGGGTTAGGGTTAGGGTTAGGGTTAGGGTTAGGGTTAGGGTTAGGGTTAGGGTTAGGGTTAGGGTTAGGGTTAGGGTTAGGGTTAGGGTTAGGGTTAGGGTTAGGGTTAGGGTTAGGGTTAGGGTTAGGGTTAGGGTTAGGGTTAGGGTTAGGGTTAGGGTTAGGGTTAGGGTTAGGGTTAGGGTTAGGGTTAGGGTTAGGGTTAGGGTTAGGGTTAGGGTTAGGGTTAGGGTTAGGGTTAGGGTTAGGGTTAGGGTTAGGGTTAGGGTTAGGGTTAGGGTTAGGGTTAGGGTTAGGGTTAGGGTTAGGGTTAGGGTTAGGGTTAGGGTTAGGGTTAGGGTTAGGGTTAGGGTTAGGGTTAGGGTTAGGGTTAGGGTTAGGGTTAGGGTTAGGGTTAGGGTTAGGGTTAGGGTTAGGGTTAGGGTTAGGGTTAGGGTTAGGGTTAGGGTTAGGGTTAGGGTTAGGGTTAGGGTTAGGGTTAGGGTTAGGGTTAGGGTTAGGGTTAGGGTTAGGGTTAGGGTTAGGGTTAGGGTTAGGGTTAGGGTTAGGGTTAGGGTTAGGGTTAGGGTTAGGGTTAGGGTTAGGGTTAGGGTTAGGGTTAGGGTTAGGGTTAGGGTTAGGGTTAGGGTTAGGGTTAGGGTTAGGGTTAGGGTTAGGGTTAGGGTTAGGGTTAGGGTTAGGGTTAGGGTTAGGGTTAGGGTTAGGGTTAGGGTTAGGGTTAGGGTTAGGGTTAGGGTTAGGGTTAGGGTTAGGGTTAGGGTTAGGGTTAGGGTTAGGGTTAGGGTTAGGGTTAGGGTTAGGGTTAGGGTTAGGGTTAGGGTTAGGGTTAGGGTTAGGGTTAGGGTTAGGGTTAGGGTTAGGGTTAGGGTTAGGGTTAGGGTTAGGGTTAGGGTTAGGGTTAGGGTTAGGGTTAGGGTTAGGGTTAGGGTTAGGGTTAGGGTTAGGGTTAGGGTTAGGGTTAGGGTTAGGGTTAGGGTTAGGGTTAGGGTTAGGGTTAGGGTTAGGGTTAGGGTTAGGGTTAGGGTTAGGGTTAGGGTTAGGGTTAGGGTTAGGGTTAGGGTTAGGGTTAGGGTTAGGGTTAGGGTTAGGGTTAGGGTTAGGGTTAGGGTTAGGGTTAGGGTTAGGGTTAGGGTTAGGGTTAGGGTTAGGGTTAGGGTTAGGGTTAGGGTTAGGGTTAGGGTTAGGGTTAGGGTTAGGGTTAGGGTTAGGGTTAGGGTTAGGGTTAGGGTTAGGGTTAGGGTTAGGGTTAGGGTTAGGGTTAGGGTTAGGGTTAGGGTTAGGTTAGGGTTAGGGTTAGGGTTAGGGTTAGGGGTTAGGGTTAGGGTTAGGGTTAGGGTTAGGGTTAGGGTTAGGGTTAGGGTTAGGGTTAGGGTTAGGGTTAGGGTTAGGGTTAGGTTAGGGTTAGGGTTAGGGTTAGGGTTAGGGTTAGGGTTAGGGTTAGGGTTAGGGTTAGGGTTAGGGTTAGGGTTAGGGTTAGGGTTAGGGTTAGGGTTAGGGTTAGGGTTAGGGTTAGGGTTAGGGTTAGGGTTAGGGTTAGGGTTAGGGTTAGGGTTAGGGTTAGGGTTAGGGTTAGGGTTAGGGTTAGGGTTAGGGTTAGGGTTAGGGTTAGGGTTAGGGTTAGGGTTAGGTTAGGGTTAGGGTTAGGGTTAGGGTTAGGGTTAGGGTTAGGGTTAGGGTTAGGGTTAGGGTTAGGGTTAGGGTTAGGGTTAGGGTTAGGGTTAGGGTTAGGGTTAGGGTTAGGGTTAGGGTTAGGGTTAGGGTTAGGGTTAGGGTTAGGGTTAGGGTTAGGGTTAGGGTTAGGGTTAGGGTTAGGGTTAGGGTTAGGGTTAGGGTTAGGGTTAGGGTTAGGGTTAGGGTTAGGGTTAGGGTTAGGGTTAGGGGTTAGGGTTAGGGTTAGGGTTAGGGTTAGGGTTAGGGTTAGGGTTAGGGTTAGGGTTAGGGTTAGGGTTAGGGTTAGGGTTAGGGTTAGGGTTAGGGTTAGGGTTAGGGTTAGGGTTAGGGTTAGGGTTAGGGTTAGGGTTAGGGTTAGGGTTAGGGTTAGGTTAGGGTTAGGGTTAGGGTTAGGTTAGGGTTAGGGTTAGGGTTAGGGTTAGGGTTAGGGTTAGGGTTAGGGTTAGGGTTAGGGTTAGGGTTAGGGTTAGGGTTAGGGTTAGGGTTAGGGTTAGGGTTAGGGTTAGGGTTAGGGTTAGGGTTAGGGTTAGGGTTAGGGTTAGGGTTAGGTTAGGTTAGGGTTAGGGTTAGGGTTAGGGTTAGGGTTAGGGTTAGGGTTAGGGTTAGGGTTAGGGTTAGGGTTAGGGTTAGGGTTAGGGTTAGGGTTAGGGTTAGGGTTAGGGTTAGGGTTAGGGTTAGGGGTTAGGGTTAGGGTTAGGGTTAGGGTTAGGGTTAGGGTTAGGGTTAGGGTTAGGGTTAGGGTTAGGGTTAGGGTTAGGGTTAGGGTTAGGGTTAGGGTTAGGGTTAGGGTTAGGGTTAGGGTTAGGGTTAGGGTTAGGGTTAGGGTTAGGGTTAGGGTTAGGGTTAGGGTTAGGGTTAGGGTTAGGGTTAGGGTTAGGGTTAGGGTTAGGGTTAGGGTTAGGGTTAGGTTAGGGTTAGGGTTAGGGTTAGGGTTAGGGTTAGGGTTAGGGTTAGGGTTAGGGTTAGGGTTAGGGTTAGGGTTAGGGTTAGGGTTAGGGTTAGGGTTAGGGTTAGGGTTAGGGTTAGGGTTAGGGTTAGGGTTAGGGTTAGGGTTAGGGTTAGGGTTAGGGTTAGGGTTAGGGTTAGGTTAGGGTTAGGGTTAGGGTTAGGGTTAGGGTTAGGGTTAGGGTTAGGGTTAGGGTTAGGGTTAGGGTTAGGGTTAGGGTTAGGGTTAGGTTAGGGTTAGGGTTAGGGTTAGGGTTAGGGTTAGGGTTAGGGTTAGGGTTAGGGTTAGGGTTAGGGTTAGGGTTAGGGTTAGGGTTAGGGTTAGGGTTAGGGTTAGGGTTAGGGTTAGGGTTAGGGTTAGGGTTAGGGTTAGGGTTAGGGTTAGGGTTAGGGTTGGGTTAGGGTTAGGGTTAGGGTTAGGGTTAGGGTTAGGGTTAGGGTTAGGGTTAGGGTTAGGGTTAGGGTTAGGTTAGGGTTAGGGTTAGGGTTAGGGTTAGGGTTAGGGTTAGGGTTAGGGTTAGGGTTAGGGTTAGGGTTAGGTTAGGGTTAGGGTTAGGGTTAGGGTTAGGGTTAGGGTTAGGGTTAGGGTTAGGGTTAGGGTTAGGGTTAGGGTTAGGGTTAGGGTTAGGGTTAGGGTTAGGGTTAGGGTTAGGGTTAGGGTTAGGGTTAGGGTTAGGGTTAGGGTTAGGGTTAGGGTTAGGGTTAGGGTTAGGGTTAGGGTTAGGGTTAGGGTTAGGGTTAGGGTTAGGGTTAGGGTTAGGGTTAGGGTTAGGGTTAGGGTTAGGGTTAGGGTTAGGGTTAGGTTAGGGTTAGGGTTAGGGTTAGGGTTAGGGTTAGGGTTAGGGTTAGGGTTAGGGTTAGGGTTAGGGTTAGGTTAGGGTTAGGGTTAGGGTTAGGGTTAGGGTTAGGGTTAGGGTTAGGGTTAGGGTTAGGGTTAGGGTTAGGGTTAGGGTTAGGGTTAGGGTTAGGGTTAGGGTTAGGGTTAGGGTTAGGGTTAGGGTTAGGGTTAGGGTTAGGGTTAGGGTTAGGGTTAGGGTTAGGGTTAGGGTTAGGGTTAG